>NW_017673455.1:0-3949 GCF_001879085.1 Nicotiana attenuata
GGCACCCTTAGCCTGTCCAGCACAGTTATAAGTATGAACCCATATGGAGTTGCATGTGCCTTGGATCCATTAATGACCCTGTCCAGTAGTTTGACAATAAAAGCAGGCCAATTTATCTGCTTTCCACTCCCAAGGCATTCCATAAGCACCAGGTCCATATTGTTAGCAGTATGCCTCCTCTCCTGTCTGGGCAGCAGGTACTTATTCACAAATTCAAATAAGACCTTGTGCACAGGTCTCATCTCACTCTTCTGAACAGATCTGGCTTCAGGTACATCTTCAGCATTTGCAGCATCACAAAAATTTCTGGTGATTTGAAGAGCAGTAGGGAGAGAATCCAGACAAGGCCACCTCTGCCTAGTATAATCATCATACCCTTCACTAGGTATGTCCAGAATCTCACCCAACTTGGTTGCATCAAACTCTACTTTTACACCATTCACCATGCTGGAGACTACCCCATTTTTCACAGTGGCATTGGCCATAAACTATATCAATTCATTTCTAGCCAGTCTGCCATCCATTACAAGGACCATGTCCTTCCACCCTTGTGCAGCTAGAGTATCCACCAATCTTCTCATTCCTGGCTCCTCCAGGTCTTTCAACAACCTGCCTTTCAAAAAATTTCTCCTGCCAAAAATGGCAAATCTATCTTGTTCTTTCTCAGACTCCTCCTCTTCTTCTTCTCCACTCCATTCTTCTTCTTCTTCAGTAATTTTTACCTTTTTCCCTTTCACTGCAGATCTGGTTCTTTTGGCTAAGGTGGGTTCAGTAGATACAGGTTCAGAGGAAGACTTCTTGGAAGAAGTCTTGGATCTTTTTGGTTTGGGAGTAGGAACCTCCTCAGTTGTTCCTCTTTCTTGATGGACCAGGTCCATCTCTTCTTCTTCTTCTTCTGCAATCTCAACACTCTCCATAACCTTAGCCTTTCCTTTTTCCCTCTTTTTCTTCCTGCTCTCTTCCAGAGCTTTCTGCAATTCTGCTTCACTTTGCTTCACCCTGCTCCTGGTAGCTCTTCCCTTAGGTACTGAAGGTACACTAGATTTTGGAGATGATATTTTGCTTTTCTTGGGTGGCTTGGAAGCAGTTGGAGCCTTTTGTGAGGCAGCCTTGCGCTTCTTTGGATCATAATTGGCTCCAACTTTCTTCAGCATATCTGCCAGAGTTTCTTCCCTAGATTTACCAGTTTCATTTTGATGCTTGCTTAAATTTACTAGCCCTTCAGCCGCCTCCCCAGAACTATTTCCCCCTGAGTTGTTGCCACTCTCCTCCACACCCCCACAAATAGCAAGAACTTTTTCTTTCTTTTTACTACCCTTCCTACTTGACTCAGCCCCCTTTACATCTTTCACAGAACCAGCCAAAACAAACCTATTATCTACCTTTTCAACTACATCAGAAAATACCAAACAAGTATTTACCTCACCAAGGGTTTCTTGATTCTTGTCAGTGTCAGAAGAACCATGTTCGTCACCTTCGCTGGCAGAGATAAAAGCTTCAGACTCAGAGCTGGAGTCAGATTCTTCAGCAGAACTTTCCTTCTTCTGGCTAGCCCTCAATTTCTCATTTAGAGCTTTTCTCAGAGAACCAGAAGCTACAGATTTTCTAGCTAGCATTTTCTGCCTACGAAACCTAGGTTTTGGGTTTTCAATAGGAGGAGTAGATGAGGATGTATTCGATAGAGATACATGTGGGGGAGTGCCAGGATTATCTTGGGGGTTAGACATGGTGAATTGTTTCTTGAAGAATTTGGGAATTTTGGAATTTTGGAGAGAAGAATATAATCAGAACTAGAGAGGGGTTTTTGACGGTTATGAAATAATGAAGAGGGGTGTGGTGAGTATTTAAAGATGATTAGAAGTAATTGCAGTAACGACAGCTTTTTGCAGGAGTCAATTAGAAGTCTAATCACTTTTAAATTCTGGTCTCTTAGTGATTAATAAGCGACGCTAGATTTTAGGCAAAAATCCCGTTTTATTTAGAGTTCTAGGAGAATGAAACTGGTTCAATGCTCAACGGATAGAATTTATGGGAGTTTGATGAATGTAGGACTTCTGCTCATGATTGAAAAATTAATCTTTCTAATTGTACAAATTATAGAAAACATACCTGAACTTTCTCATAAGCATATACTGATGAACCAGGTTCTTCAAGTAGAACTCTCTTGAACATGCCTCAAATGTCATAATAGAAAGAAAAACTTTGTAAGAGATCAGTGAGTCATATATACACAAGTCACAGGAGTATACTGATTAAAGTATGAGACTGAGTAAGAATTAATCTAGATATTTACACAAAGTTGAAACTCCTAACCAAAAAAAAAATTTTAATTACATTCTGAACTGGACCTTTTAGGTGATCTTAATCATCCCTAATTCCAACCTGTTCCTCTCAAAGTTTTCTCTACTCAGTGCTTTAGTGAAGATGTCAGCTATTTGTTTATCAGTAGCACAGAATTCTATTGAAATCAATCCTTTCTTATAGTTATCTCTTAAGAAGTGGTGTCTAACATCTATGTGCTTAGTCCTCTTATGATGAACAGGGTTCTTTGTCATACTTATAGCACTAGTGTTATCACAGAATATTGGAATACATCCCACTTCTATTCCAAAGTTTACCAATTGTTGTTTGATCCATAGTAATTGAGCACAACAAGAAGCAGTAGCAACATACTCAGCTTCAGCAGTAGATAGGGCCACAGAGTTTTGCTTTTTGGTAGCCCATGACACAAGACATGAACCAAGGAAGTGTGCCATACCTGAGGTGCTCTTCCTATCCACTAGGAAACCTGCATAATCAGCATCAGCATATCCTACTAGATCAAAATTACTACCTTTAGGATACCAAAGGCACAAATCAGTGGTTCCTTTCAGATATCTCAGTATCCTCTTGACAGCAGTCAAGTGAGACTCTTTTGGATTTGCCTGAAAACGAGCACAAAGTCCTACACTGAAAACAATGTCAGGTCTGCTAGCAGTGAGATACAAGAGTGAACCAATCATACCCCTATACAACTTTTGATCAACTGATGAACCAGGTTCATCAACATCTAATTTAGTGGCTGTTGCAATGGGTGTGTCTATTTCTTTAGATTCCTCCATTTTAAACTTTTTGATTAGCTCTTTTGTATACTTCTGCTGATGGATCATGGTTCCATTTGGACTTTGTTTAATTTGTAAGCCTAAGAAGAAATTAAGCTCACCCATCATGCTCATTTCAGACTCACTCCCCATTAATTTTGCAAAGTCCTTACTTAGCTTGTCAGTGGTGGCTCCAAAGATTATGTCATCAATATAAATTTGCACAACAAGGAGATCCTTACCTTTTTCCCTTAAGAATAAGGTACTATCTATTTTACCTCTCTTGTAACCATGCTCCAGTAAGAATTTTGACAGTCGTTCATACCATGCTCTTGGGGCCTGCTTGAGTCCATAGAGAGCCTTGTCCAGCTTGTACACATGCTCAGGACATTCCTTACTCTCAAACCCTGGAGGTTGTTTCACAAACACTTCTTCTTTTAGGTAGCCATTTAGGAAGGCACTTTTGACATCCATCTGATGAAGAGTAAATTCCATATGTGCTGCAAAGGCTATGAGAAGTCTGATTGCCTCTAGTCTTGCAACTGGAGCAAAAGTCTCATCATTGTCTATGCCCTCCTCCTGGCTGTAACCTTGGACCACCAATCTTGCCTTGTTCCTTGTAACTGTTCCATCTTCATCAAGTTTGTTCCTGAAGACCCATTTTGTACCAATGACTGATCTGTCCTTGGGTCTTGGTACTAGGTGCCAGACTTGACTCCTTTCAAATTGATTAAGCTCATCCTGCATTGCATTCACCCAATCTGCATCCTGCAAAGCCTCAACACATTTTTAGGTTCAATGATAGATAGAAAACGCATCAAAAGCACACAGATTCTTAACTGTGATCTGGTTTAACTCCAGTATGTTGG
>NW_017673455.1:5290-33197 GCF_001879085.1 Nicotiana attenuata
AGGTTACCTCTATCACACAATTGTGACACACTTATTAGGCTATATTTCAGGCCATCTATCAGGTAGACATTCTCTATGGAATGAGAATTTGTTTTGCCTACCTTTCCAGCCCCAATGATCTCACCTTTCTTTCCATTAACAAAGGAGACATTACCTCCTTTTAAGTCCTCAAGTGAAAGGAACTGGTCCTTGTACCCAGTCATATGTTTTGAGCAGCCACTATCTATATACCATATTTGGCTCCTCCCTTTTACTTGGACCTGCAAAAGGAAATCAGGGGTTAGTCTTAGGAACCCAAACTAGTTTGGGTCCCTTTATATAAGCAAAAGGGTGAATCAAATTCCTTCTTGCCCATCCAGGCAGCTTACTTTTTTCTTGAACAAAAGCTTTGTTCTTTTGACTGGCTTTTTCTTTTGCATTACATTCATATTTGTAATGGCCAGTCTTACCACAGTGTGTGCAGATTTTATTTTCAGGGAGTGTGAGGTACTTGCTTTTAGGATCCCATTTTGGAGCTTGAGTCCCATAGCCAAGTCCTCTTTTGTTGCTACTGTGATGCTCTTGCAGCCAGGAGAGTGCATCAGAAGCCTTGTTGCACTTGCAAGTTCTGTCTAGTTCATGTTTCACCTTTCCTAGATCTTCCTTTAAGACTTTGATGAATTTATCTTTCATTTTTCCCAAATTTTCTTCTAGAGTGAGATATGTGTGATCAGCTTTCTTCTTTCCTGTTCCTAATTTCAGTTTTAAGTTTTCAGACCTAAGTTCTAGGACACTGTTGTCAAGTTCAAGAACCTGGTTCTTCAACTCAGCATTTTTGTTATCACTCTCATTTGCCCTAGACTCTAGACTTTTGCATTTTGCTTTTAGGATCACACATTCCCTAGACAGAACTTCCTTCTCATTATTAATTATCTCAGACTCATCAATGAAGTCTAGTAATAGCTCAGCCAACCTTTCTTTAGACAAGAATTTAATCTTGTCTTTGAGATGAAGAATACTTACCTCTTGTTCATTATCTGATTCTCCGATGGCCATCAGTGCTTGCTCTTCTTCAGTTTCACCTTCTGAGTCTTCATCTAAGGTTTCTCCCCAAGCAGCAACCATAGCCTTGGTTGAACCTTTGTTTCTTTTAGGTTGAACCTGTTCCTTCTTCCTGTTCCTTCGTTTAGCTCTTTCTTTCTTCCACTCAATTTCCCATTGAGGGCAGTTTTTGATCATGTGATCAGTCTTACCACACTTGTGGCAACCCTCATTGGTCTGTTTCTCAGGAACTCTTGTTTTGTTGAAGGTTGTACCTCTTGAAGAACCCTTTCCTCTCATCAGATACTTTTTGAAATCCCTAGTGATCATAGCCATCTCATCATCTTCCAGATCTGAACCTTCAGCAATTCTGAGAGCTAAGCTTCTCTCCTTCTTGGGTGTATCCAACTTCATGGTTTGCCTTCTCATTTCATAAGTAGTCAGATTTTCAATCAGTTCATCCAGTGTGAGAGTAGCAATATTCTTGGATTCCTTAATAGCAGTGATTTTGCTTTCCCATGTGACTGGCAGAACCCTTGTCAGAATTTTTTCAACCTTGTCTTCTTCAAGAATAACCCTTCCAAGAGACTTAAGTTCATTTGTCAGTGTAGTGAACCTAGTATACATCTCCTGGATAGTTTCTCCTTCCTTCATAGTAAAATTCTCATATTGAGAATACAGCAGTGTTCCTCTTGATCTTTTCGCTTAAGGTGTTCCTTCATGGGCCACTTGCAAAGTGTCCCATATCTCCTTAGCAGTAGTACATCTTTGGATCTTGCTGTACTCATCTGGACCTAGTCCACACACAATCCATTTCTTGGCCTTAGCATTTTTCTCCCACTTCCTCAGGTCTTTAGCAGTGCAGTCAGCCCTTATCTTTGGCACATCAACTCCTTCAGCATTTTTCTTTGTGGTTGCTAGGGGACCATCAGTGACTATGTCCCAGAGTTCATAGTCTTCCCCTATTATGTGATCTCTCATCCTGTTCTTCCACCAAGAATAGTACTGACCATTGAAAAGTGGAGGCTTAGCAGTGGATTGCCCTTCCCAGTTCCCAGGGGGTGCACTCATGTTGATCTTCTCCTATGGTGTTAGCCTCTTCAAGGATAACCTGCTCTGATACCAACTGGTGTTCTAAACGTCAATACCACACAAGAGGGGGGCTGATTTGTGTGGTACCTAATTTTTGCTCTAGAAGAACCAGGTTCTTCTAGGTGTACTTACTACTACTGTTTGCGGAATTAAGAGTGCATAAAATAAAGAACACAGAGATTTTTACGTGGAAAATACCTAGCTCAAAAGGTGAAAAAATCACGACCTACTACTCAGTAGGATTTTCCCAAACTTCCACTAAAATCACTGAGCCAAAACAACATTTACAAAACTCTTGCAAACCTAAGGATTAAACTCTAATCCCAGTGTGGCACACAGCCTCAACTGTTGCGACACCTTCAAGTTAGCCTATAACTTGAATACTCAAAGTACCTATTACAATTGCTTCTACAAAAGCTGGAAAGGTACAACTTTAAACCACCTACTACAATTGAACTAGAATAAGAATAAACACAATGGAATTGGTTCTTCTATCTTGTCCAAGTAGCTTCATGAATGCACACTTGAATCTCACATAAATTGCTTGCAAAATTGACTCGCTCTTTTGCTTTCAATTTAGTTTAACTTTTGCATTTGTGCAATGCCTGTAAAAGAGAACAATCACTGTTCTTTAAAGAGTTAGTAATCAGAGTTTGATTGAGACTCAATTGCTGATCTTCCATCGAAGTTGAGTCCTTGAACAATACAAACTCCAACCCTATCCTTGATCCGGATTGTGTTCTCTTCACATAAGGAGACTTCCTTTACTTATCCAATATGCAACCTTTTCGATCAGTTCAGGAGATATTGTTGCTTTATCCTTGAGACTTATCTCCTTCACATGCATTTCACATGTATAGGTTGATAAACACTGTGTCTCACATGATGGACCTGTTCCATGACTGAGTGCATTTTTCATTCTTCAAAACTTCACCTGAACTTGGGCCAACGAATTCTTTTAAACTAATGAGTGCAAAATAAGTCTGCTTAAACTAATCAGTGCAAGAGAAGTCTATTTAAATTGCTTAGCTAGCCAAGTCTAATTAATGCCTGATGTTCACACTACTAAAACGTGAACAAAGACATTGTTGTTTAGTCAGAAGTTGTTCCATCCCTTTGGATAGTTTTTCTGCAATTATTTGGTATCCTATTTTAACTCGTTTATTCCATTTACAACTAGCTTGAGTAAGGTCTAGTTGAATAAGTGTGAAGATATCAGTGGCTCTTCCATAACTCATGGCCCTCATTTAATTAATTTTAATCCTTTAGAAATTGAGGTGTGCCATTTAGTTGAATTTCCGTGGCCCTCACAAATTACAAACGTGTAGTTGCTTTAGACGCGTCATTTTGATAATTTACCTTCCTAAACTCGGGTACGCATTTATGTGACCCAAATCCAAATCTCAACAACGTTAGATAAAATATGTCGAGAACCACGGGTACATTTATGTGACGTGGTTCGAGACGTATTTTAAATAACGTTGCAATTTTCCTTAAAATAATGAAATAAAGCGGTTAAGGTTTGAAATTGGACCATAGGCTAAAACATGTACTAAAATCAGATAATAGGCCATTTATAACAGTTGAGTGACCGTGCTAGAACCACGGAATCCGGGGGGGCCTAACACCTTCCCTCGGGTTAACAGAATTCCTTATTCAGAAATTCTGGTTCGCAGACTTCAAAAGGAAAGTCGAATTTCCTCGATTTGGGATTAAAAATAAACCGGTGACATGGGACACCAATTAAAATATTCCAAGTGGCGACTCTGAATTTAAACAAATAATCCCAATTCAAATAATGTCACTTAAATTGAAAAAACTCCCTTATATCCCCTTTCGGGGTGGGTAAAAAGGAGGTGTGACAGCTCTGGCGATTCTGCTGGGGAAAAGAACCCAGAACTCATGGTTCAGGGTTCAGAATTCGAGCTTAGATGAATTTATATTTGGCTTTATCTGTTATCTGATTTTATTACATGTTTGGGCCTAATGTGCTAAATGATATTTTTAGCGCTTTGATATTATATGAACTGTATATAAACTGCTTTGAAACCCCTCTCTTCTCTCTCCTGAGGAGTGCATGCTGGTCGTGACTTCTTCTGTTAGTGTCATATCCCAAATAGAACGAGGTTCGGACAAGTTGCAAAGCCGGATGATCTTTTGGCTACCGGTACGCAGCCCCCCCCCCCCCGGCTCGAGTTGTCCGCTCGGGTAAGCCAGGTCTAGAACAATAAACCCAGGTTTTAACCCTAGTATAACAAAGCCTCATGCCGGATCCCTAGTAGGAATGCTTGTTTGCATCATGTGCATTTGACTTTGGGGACTCAACACAGGGGTTGGGTCCGTCTAGGACAGGTGTACCCAAATTAAAGGACCATCCTGATGCATCTTACGTGCTACTTGCGTATCTGTCTGTTCAGGCTTGCATGTTGAGTGGCTTCTAGAATAAGGAAAGAAAATGAAAAAAAAAAGAGAAAAAAGAAAATTAAAAAAAGTGAGAGGTAGGTATTTAGAAAATTCTAAAACTCTCCCGAAATTCAAAAAAAAAAGAAAATGAAAGTCATTTCAAAATAAGTCATGTTTTTCTTGTTCCCTCAAAATTGGCGAACTACGCGGGTCTGATCCTCACCGGATGTGAGATACGTAGGCAAACCTCATCGGTTCCGGCCCATATTTTCAAAAAATTCAAAAAGATTTTCCTTTACTTCCTTCTTTACAAAAGTATTTCTTTGAGACCCCAGTTTTCAAAAATCCAAAAAAATTCTTTTACTTCCTTCTTTAGAAAAGTTTTTCTTTGAGACCCCAATTTTTAAAAATACAAAAAATATTTTCTTTTAGTTGCTTCTCAAAATCAAAAAATACAAAAATATTTTCATTCTTCTTTCGAAAATTGAAAAGAAAATTCAAGACTCAAAAATACTTTCTTTTTCTTTAGAAGTACTTCTTTCCTAACTTCAGAATAAAAATCCATAAATGCAAAAATATTTTTCTTTCTTCTTTTGAAGTTTTTCTATCGAAATTCCAAAAAAAAACAATAAAAGTCGAAATTCAAAAAAAAAGGAAAAAGAAAATCTTTCTTCTTTAGAAGTCTTTCTTTGCAAAAATGCTGAAGAAAAATCAAAATCCAAAAATATTCTCTTTCTTCTTTATAAGTGTTTCTTTTGATAAAAAAAAAGTAAAAAAAAAAAGAAGAAAATTCGAAATCCAGAAAAAACATAAATTTAGTTTATTTCCTTTATTCCTAATCTTCCCGAACTACGCAAGATCTGATTCATGTTCCCATGATACGTAGGCAACCCACATCAGGTTCGATCACCATTAAAAAGAAATGAAAAAAAATGAAAAAATGAAGAAAAAAATTGATAATAATAAGGACCGACTGAGTCCATTCTAACATGTTTTGTTTTGAATTGTGAAGAAAGTTGAGGTGGTCGGTTTGTGGTAAGCTGGAAACACAAGATCCAAGAAAAAATGATAACTGACATCGAAGCTATTACAAGTGCTTAAGAGACTCAGGGTCAGAGGGTTCAACAAGAGTCTACTGTGGTTGAGGAAAATAGAATACTGAAACAGCAAATGACCAAAATGTGTCAAGCATGAGCCAATGGCCAAGGACAACCTTGTCATGAGTCACAATTTGCTACCCAGCAAGAGCAGTACCACTCTCCTAAGTACTACTCGTACTCGTTTGATCTTCCTGTAAACATTGAGAAGCCTGCCCGAAAGATGGTACAGGAAGAAATGACCCAAAGAGTGAAAAACTTAGAACAACGGTTGAAAAACATGCCAAGGTTGGCAGGTCAAAAGAGTGTTGCCTTCAAAGATCTATGTATGTTCCCCGATGTCCACTTGTCGCCTGGTTTCAAGACTCCCAAATTTGAAAAGTATGATGGACATAGAGACCCCATAGCCCACCTGAAAAGGTATTGCAATCAACTGAGAGGTGCGGGAAGAAATGAAGAATTGCTGATGGCTTACTTTGGGGAAAGCCTTACGGGAGTAGCCTACGAATGGTTTATGGATCAAGACACGTCTCGCTGGTATGTCTGGGATGACATGGAACAGGCCTTTGTCAAATAGTTCCAATACAACATCGACATTGCCCCAGACCGCAATTCCCTTGCAAACCTGAAGAAGAAACCAACTGAAAGTTTCAGGGAATATGCCATTAAATGGAGAGAACAAGCAGCTAGAGTTAAGCCGCTCATGGATGACCACGAGCTAATCATTGTCTTTCTTCAGGCTCAAGAGCCAGATTATTTCCAAAACATGATATCCGCTGTGGGTAAATCCTTCTCGGAAGCAATCAAAATGGGAGAAATGGTTGAGAATGGTCTTAAGACAGGCAGAATTATAAGTCAAGCAGTTCTCAAATCCGTAACTCAGGCTATCCAGGTGGAATCTGATAGTTTTAGTGACATAAATGAGAAGGATGAAGAAATCATGATGACAACAGGGTCGAGAAGAGGTCCCAAGAGAACACCTCGAAGGTATGAGCAGCCTCCTCAGGTTTTCCATGACTCCCCTGAGCAGTATTATCCACCTCAAAACCCTCAATACTCTGTCGCTCCACCTCAGTGTGTTGCCCAGCAACCAAAACACCCCAGAAGGCGAGCACGAGCACCGCAGAATCCCCACCAGCCTCCACAAAATTTTCAAGTGCCCTATAACCCACATCCAAGCCAGGGGTATAGAAGGGAACAAAGGTTGAAGGATAATTTTACACCAATAGGAGAGTCCTATGCAAGCTTATTTGAGAAGTTAAAGCATTATGACATGATTGCACCATTCCTCCAAATTATGTGGACCCACGTGCAGGAAGCTTTGACCCTTCTAAAAGGTGTGAATACCATTCCAATGCCCAGGGGCACAATGTTGAAAGTTGTCTGGATTTGAAAAGAGAAATAGAAAGGATGATCCAGGAAAAACTAATTGTGATCCAAGACAGTGACACCCAGAATATCGTGCAGAATCCTTTATCTACACATGATGATGCACACCTTGTGGGGATGATGCCTGGTGACATGGAGTATGAGAGTCCTCTCGAGAGCTTGCGGACTGAAATTGGAAAAGGCCATGGTGATTCTGATGAGTAAATTTGTGGCTAAATGTCAAGATTAGAAATTAAAAAGTCATTCTCTCCTTACTGGGAAGGAATCTTGGTAGCTTGTTTTGATGTTTTTTCTGTTATCTGGGTTATTTTAGGGTTGTGATCCAGATTTTATTTGTTTTATTAAGTCAAATCTTTCTATCCCTCTATTCTGTTTGTGTGAGTCTTGTCTGTCTGTACTGTTGCTATTTTCATTATCCGAGTTATTTTACGGTTGTAACTCGGATTTTAGGTTGTTTGTCTTGTTGTCAAATCCTTTCATCCTTTACTCAATAAAATACAGTTTGTCCTTCTGTGTCATTCTGTTCCTAGTTCTTTTCTCGCTAGTTCTAATGACATGACATGCATGCGGAAATTTTGGCCAGATCTTAGGAACTGATTTAATCTGGAATTGGATAACTAAAAAAAATACATTTGAGGATGAATAAAGAGTTGGAATACTTTGGAACTAAGGTCGAGTAAAACTCACCTTCAAATCATTGTGAAGATCAGGCTTGAGGATGTTTAATCAATTGAAGTTTGTTGGAAAGTTTGTCACTAAGGGATGAAAAATGTCTTGTGACCACATCACACCAAGAAGACAGACATGTTCGTCAATGCTGTGATCGCAAAAAGATACTATAATTGGCGTTCTCGAGGCTGGGAGGCCCTTTTTCTGCTACCCAAATACTTTATACCCTTTATCACCCCTTTGAGCTTGTGTTATTTTTTTTAACCACCATCTTTTGGAATCAAGTTTAGAGTTAAAAGCCCAATAAAAGATGAAAATGAAAAAATGATGAAAAAAAGAATAGTCCATGCCCCAAGAGTAAAAACTGGGCAATTCTCAGAAAGTTCAAGTGAAAAAAGAAGAAGAAAAGAACAGTCAAAGGTCCATGCCCTCAAAAATAGAAGCTGGGGCAAACAAAAAAAAGAAAAAGAAAAAAGAAAAGACAAAAAGAAAAAAAAAGTGTAGACACGTGATTTTTGACCCTCCCCAAGATTTTTTATATTTTAGCACGTGAATATTTAATTTAGGCCTAATATAGATATTTCAACTAATTTTTACTATGTTACTTTATTTTATTACAAGAAAATAAAAATTGCAAAAAAATAGTTTCATTAATATTTTCTAGTCATTTTTAATCTTGAAAAATATCAAAAATAGTTTTGTTTTAGCGGTCAGTCTTATTCTAATAGTATTTTACTTAAATAGGATTAAATAATAAATGATGTTACGAAACTTAGCTCAAAGTAATAATATAAAACAAGAAGACAAACAACAATGTAGAGAGAAAGAGAGGAGAGAATCTATTTCTTCCATGTATTCAAGTGTGTACAATGTGATGCCCAAACCCTCTATTTATAGGATGCTATAGGTAATACAAAGGGACTTCATAAACATGGTATTAACTATTGAGAACATGGGGGAAGATACATAATGGAGTTACATCCATAATGGTAAGAAGTAGTGGGGGTTATCTACATAATGGAGAAGAGTAGTGGGAGTTATATTTGATTAGTGGACATCCATATAAATATGTATTTCATAACACTCCCCCTTGGATGTCCATAGATAATGTGCCTCATTAAAATCTTACTAAGAAAAAACCATGGAGGAAAAAATCTTAGTGAAGGAAAAAGAGTACACATATCTTATAATACGCATTACTTGCTGCCTCATTAAAAACCTTGCCAGGAAAACCCAGTGGGATAAAACCTTAGCTAAGGGAAAAAGAGTACAGCGCGTATTTGCCTCCCCCTGATGAAAATATTACTTTATTTCTCGGAGACGCCGAATTCCAAACTTGTATAACAACTTCTCTAATATTGAGATCGGTAATGCCTTCGTGAATTATTCCGCCAAATTATCACTTGAAGGAATTTCTTGAACATCTATTTCATCATTCTGTTGATGATCGTGTCTGACAAAGAACTTTGATGAAATATATGATTTATTCAGTCTCCTTCAATATTCTTCTTTCAATTGAGATAAGCAAACATTAGCTTCTTCATTATTATTGGAATCTTCTCTTCAAAGAAAAGTCACACATCTTGTGAACCGATAATATGACAATTCCTCACATACAAATAGATTGGTTGAAGAACGGAATTCAATAAATGCCTGCATTTGCATAAACAACAAAACCTTGACAATATTTGTTAGAATAAACAAATCTATATCAAGGATTCTTTTTGCAATATAATGCTAATCATATTTCAATATCTCCATATTGCCTTTATACTTTTAGTTGTTGGGACTATTCGTCCAACTTCATATTTTTCAGATGAAGTCAATTTTTATTGCATATTTTTCATTTGGCCAATCATTTATCTGTCCAAATTCCACGACAGATTTGAGCTCAAGATCCTCGTCAATATTAATAATATTGAGCGCTACATTATATTAACAACATCGTCGACTATCATTTTACAACGGTTCCATCATCACACAATAAAGACATAACTTATCGAGATCTCATTATTTTCAGGTACCTGAGCCTCTCCCATGAGGTCTTATAAAGTGTTATGTCATGGTGCTCTTATAAAGCACTTGCCTCCTTATTGTGACCATCTTGAACATTTGCTCCTCTCCTTCTTCAAGGAGTTTTATCTTTGGAACCGATTAGTCTATTACGCTTCATGCGTGTCATAAACTCTGTCCGTCATGGACTTTATTCTATTTTGGTGCATTAACAGCTGAAATATAACATTTAGCCTTGGGTCAGCAAATGCTCCTGGCAATATTTTAGAAATGAATTATCACTTGAACTTCAAGTTCACATAAGTTCACATTTTCTTGTACGAGGATCTAGATGTATTCATAATAATTCATTCCATGTATCACTGTTTCAGCTGCCCATTTTCTTCCCCTAATGTTAGGATCACCGACACATTTCTCAACCTTATTTGGGAACCCATCTTTGTGCATTGTGGTGTCACAATTAAATTATATAGCACATCTATATTTCAAGATGGAAATTATTTGGTTCCTGACCCTGAACCAATTGTGACGGGGAGAATTTATCATAACTTGGCTAGATGCGTACAAGTGCTGCTCTATATTAAATAATACATCTCATACCAAATTTCCTTTTGGTAATTTTGTCCCCATAACCAATGGTTTAGCTATAATTGGAGGCATACAATCTCTGCTAAACCAACTTGGATTTAAACCAGCATTATCAAGATAAATTTATATTCTGGACTCTGCTCTAATAATTTGAGCAATCAATCTTGCAAAATCCAAACTGCAAGTTGACAACAAACGCACATGTGACCATACAATAGATGCATCTAGTAAACGGTCCACATGGCAGGTGACTGGACCCATATATATATCACCTTCTATTCATTCCAGAAATCAAGGGATTCAGTCCCAACCTTAACTGGTATATCATGAGAATAAGCAGCACAAGAGAATTCTTGAAGAATCTTATATTTCTTCAATATATGCCAATGTGAATTCTCAATTAATTTTCGCATCAATAAACCGGGATGGTCAACCGGTCATGCCAACTGATATTTATTTCAGTAAACATTTAATTTACTATGGCATGTGATTTCATATCATGCTTATACATCTGTAGTACAAATAGAAGAAAAAGCGGGTAACCTTCATATTTACCCGGTATGTTATAGTAATATGAAGATAATCGATCTTCCTTTCATTTATAGTCTCAATATGCCAACCACTTTGGCTAATACATTTGAAACTCAAAAAGTTCCTCTTTGAGACTTACTACTACCAATGTCATGAATAATTTTATTTATTCTGGTAGTAACAAATCGCTCTTTCGGAGCTCTCAATAATTTTGTACTACAAGATCTTTTATACCACCATCCAAGTGGTGAATTTTTCCTCCACGAAAAAAATTATCTTATCATTGTCACAATCAAAAACATTATAGACAAGACTCATTTCTTGCTTTACTTTTGCCTTTAATAACTTTTTATAAAGCAGGACAATATATTTCTGGCGTACCACGTGTACGCGACCAATGACATATTCATGTAACCACATTGTAATATTGATTATATTTATTTCTCTCAAACCTCCCTTAGATGTGAGTTGTGGTATTAGTACAACCATGCATAAGCACATTCTTATGCATAATTTATATCACATGTATATTTTCACATTCACTTTCAGGAATGAGTCTGCATTTGCAATGCTTGTCACAAGTCGCATTCTTTCAAAAATGGACTATAATCGTCTGAGAGTGCCTCATATTTAAAGACTATATTGATACATATTCCTTCACCTTTGAAGGACCATTTTGAGAACCCTTATCGTTCTCCTTTTTACAATTACCATAATGATGACTGTTACTATTTGATCTTTGGCACGCCCATGTTCATTGGTCAACCACTTGTCTTTATTTAGACTTATTATGCACCGTTTTCACATTCACTTCAAGAATGGAGCAAATCAAGTGGGACAAACTTTATGCTTTTTCATGAAAAATACATTATTTTTCTTTAGTCATCATTATATCATCAATATGGTGCATTAGGACTCAAACCCAATGTCTTACCCATATAAAGGCGTGCGTGTAAGGCTATAATGCGTTGGGACTCAAACCCAACTCTTATCATCATGGTGCATCAGGACTTGAACCCAATGTCTTACCCTTATGGTGCGTTGGACTTGAACCCACCGTCTTACCCTCAGTTAAAAGTTTACTGGTATTCACCCTCGAGCATTTAAAAATATACCACTTTGTGATTACATATTGTTTTATAAATTTTCATTCAAGCCTCATCAGGATGGTGAAAAACAAATCAGGTATCACATACTCAAATTTTTTAAAATTTAACATAACAAAAATATTATAATAATACATAAATTAGTTTTGCCACAACTATGAAATATAAATATTAGTTTGTATAAACTAACAATTATCTGTATTCGAAGTTGTGCATGCATATAGAGGTGGTAGGATTACGGTAATATATAAGTTAAAGAAGTTAGAGAAAGAAATCTTACTTAATTACCGTCGTAGCAATTACCTTTTATTGCAAACTATCATCTTTAATTTGTATTGCAACAAAAAATATTATAATTGAATAATGATAACAGTTCTAAATCGGTTTAAATATTCTTGGACCATTAGCATATACTAGTTATGCGTTAAAAATGAAGTGAAGGAAACTTACCTCATATATATTATATGGGAAAAAAATAGTTAGATAAGAAAAATTTAATTACTATAACTGAACAAGGTGCTATCTGCAGGATTTCATCATTCATAATCTTAATACCCACCTTGGATACCGTCTTCTTGTTGGAACTAAACCTTTTGTGAATCGTTACAAGGGATGCCCTCCTTTCAAGTGCCATATCACACTTCATCATGCATCATAACATAAGGAGGATGCATCGTGCTGATAACGTGTTACGAAACTTAGCTCAAAGTAATAATATAAAATAATAAAATAGACAACAATGTAGAGAGAAAGAGAGGAGAGAATCTATTTCTTCCATGTATTCAAGTGTGTACAATGTGATGCCCAAACCCTCTATTTATAGGATGATATAGGTAATACAAAGGGACTCCATAAACATGGTATTAACTATTGAGAACATGGGGGAAGATCATGGAGGTATGGGAGTTGCATCCATAATGGTAAGAAGTAGTGGGGGTTATCTACATAATGGAGAAGAGTAGTGGGAGTTATATTTGATTAGTAGACATCCATATAAATATGTATTTCATAACAAGATCGTATTTTTTAGTCTCGTTCGTGGGGAAAGAATAAAATTCGGGTTCAAATGACCCATTTTTAGGCCTAACCCATAACTCCCAAGCCCATAATTTCTAGACCCATACCTCTAACCTAATCTCTACCCCTATATAATAGTACCTAATCCCTAAATAAAAACCTACACAAAAAATACGCCATTGAATCCGCTGTTTTCATGGGAGGCAGAGCCATCAGCGTTTGTTTTTAGAAAAATGAAACAGACCCATTAGCTTCTTCTTGAACAAGAATGAGGAGCTAACGCGAGAGACAAAAAATAATTTTCCAGCTGCTTCCTCGCTTAACCGCAATTCAGCAAAATCAAAGAAGACCCACCCCCGTGACTTCACCACTCCGCCGTTTTCATCACAATAAACACACCCCTGACTTCATAAAGCGTCAGCAGCCACACCCATCATCCAAGCTCAATGATCAGTCACCTCTCCTTCCTCCATCATCTCCGAACAGCCCTGTTCATTTTCCCCTCCCCTTTCGCCATTCCATTTTCATCTCCTCTTTCCTGCCGGAAAAAAAAAAATTTGTTGAATTCACCGCTGCCATATTTTGACCGATCTCATACGTTTTAGCCGTCATGAATCCAGAATACCTTTCTGAGCCCAAAGCCAAATAAAAGAGATTACATGTTACATTTTGATGCTTCTTGGTGACCGTTCTCAAATTTGCCAGTAGTAATATATACCACTCTGTTTTGGAGCCGTTGATGATGTTGCTTCGTTGATTCTGCTGTTGTTGTTTGTGTTCCTCGATAAGGATTGCTGTTTCCTTTTAGTTTTTCTTCTTTGTACGCAACAAAAGGTTAGAAATTCAATAATAAAGTTTCATTTTCACTAGTTGTTTATATGTGTATTATACTTGCCTTTAATATGTTTCTTTCTTTAAAGTATTATTTATTTCCTTTACAAAGTTTTCTGTTGTTGATCACTTTATTTCATTTGCTTTAGTCCAGTGATATAGCTAGTCGAATGTGTGTTTAAATTAAAATATTGGGTCACATGGTTTTTTTTTGTTCAAAGGGATAATAGATAATCCCATAAATTATTGAGGTAATGTTGAATATGTGGGTGTTAAAGAGGACCGTAGGAATTTCAGATTAGCTAATTATTTTCTTAAAGTTGGACCCATAAATCCTCAACATGTATTATTGGTTTTGAAAAAGTTATTTTTGCTTATGGGCTAATTTCATTTCAACCAACGATGATGCCACTTTTCTGTCGAGCCCATTCAAGAACAAGGCCCGCATGAACGTAAAACACTTTACGGCCTCTAATAGACTATATTCATAATTTTGCCTCAATAATCTCAAATTTAGGAAAATAATCATGAACATCCATAGTTTGCTTTAGTAGAGTACAATCCTTTGAAATTAGAATCGAGGTGTGCCATTTAGTTGAATTTTCCGTGGCCCTCGCAAATTTGGAAGTGCATAGTTGTTTTAGGCGCGTCATTTTGATAATTTACCTTCCTAAACTCGGGCGCGCATTTATGTGATTCAAACCAAATCTCAACAATGTTAGATAAAATATGTCGAGAACTGCGGGTGCATTTATATGACGCGGTTCGAGACGTATTTTAAATAACGTTGCAATTTTCTTAAAAAAAAAACAATGAAATAAAGCGGTTGAAGTTTAAAATTGCACCATAGGTTAGAACATTTATTAAAATCAGATAATGGGCCAGTTATAATAGTTTATGCGACCGTGCTAGAACCACGAAATCCGGGGGTGCCTAACACCTTCCCTCGGGTTAACAGAATACCTTATTCAGAATTTCTGGTTCGCAGACTTCAAAAGGAAAGTCGAAATTTCCTCGATTTGGGATTTAAAATAAACCGGTGACTTGGGACACCAAATAAACTATCCCAAAAGTGGCGACTCTGATAAATAAATAATCCCATTTTGAATCATGTCACTTAAATTGGAAAAACTCCCTTATATACTACCTTTCGGGGTGGTGTGTAAAAAAGGAGGTGTGACAGCTCTGGAGACTCTGCTGGGGACATAACCCAGAACTTCGGTTCAGGGTTCAAGAATTCGAGCTTAAAATAGCTGTTGTAGTTGGCTTTATTTATTATCAAATTGTACATGTTTGAGCCTAATGTGCTAAATGCCGCTTTTTACCGCTTTGATATTTTGTGAACTGTATATAAACTGCTACGAAACCCTTCTCTTCTCATCCTCGGGGATGTGCTCGCTTGTCGAGACTCCCTATTCTGTTAATATCATACCTTGAAGTAAGAAAGAGGCTCGGACAAGTTACTAAGCCGGATGGCCTTTTGGTTCCCGGTACGTAGCCCCCTCCTCGACTCGAGTTGTCCGCTCGGGTACACAGTCTAGAACACATACCCAGGTTTTAACCTAGAATAACTCAGCCTCATGCCGGATCCCTAGTAGGAACATTTGTTTGCATCATGTGCATTTGACTTTGGGGACTCAACACAGGGGTTGGGTCCGTCTAGGACAGGTGTACCCAAATTAAAAAGACCATCCTGATGCATCTTACGTGCTACTTGTGCATCTGTTTGTTCTGGTTTGCATGTTGATCGGCTTCTAGAATAGAGGAAGAAAACCAAAAAAAAAAAAAAAAAAAAATCAAAAACAAGAGTGAGAAGTAGGTATTTAGAAAATTCTGAAACTCTGACGAATTCTGAAAAAAGAAAAGTCATTTCAAAATGAGCCCAAAATCTTCAAGTGCTATGTTTTCCATGTTCTGTCAAAACTGACCGAACTACGCGGGCCTGATTCTCACCGGATGTGAGACACGTAGGCAAACCTCATCGGCTCCGACCCCAATTTTCAAAAAATCCAAAAATATTTTTTTTAGTTCTTTCTTTAGAAATCTTTCCTTAGAAAAATAAAAAAAAAGTAGTTTTTAAACTCAAAAATGGTTTACTTCTTTCTAATGTCTTTCATGCGAAAAAAAAAAGAAAATCAATAAAAAACAAAATCCAAATACGGGTTTCCTTCATTTTGAAGTATTTTTCAAAAAAAAATTCCAAAAAAAGGTTAGAAACAAAAATCCAAAAAAGTACTCCTTAGATGTCATTCTTTCATAAATGTCAATAAAAAAGAATTTTGAAAAAAATTAAAGTCCAAAAAAATATTTTTGCTTTTCTTTAGAAGTACTTTTGTAATAAATAAAAGCTCAAAAATTCAAAATATTTTTCTTAAAAAAGGTGCCTCTTTCGAAAATTAATAGGCAACATCCAAAATCAAAATCCAAAAATATTTTCTTTCTTCCTTAGAAAAAGAGAAAACAAATGAAAATTCAAACAAAATATTTTCTTTTTACTTTTAAAATTCCAAAAGTTCAAATCAAAAGCAATTGAATTTTTAGAAGTCTTTCTTTCAAAAACAAAATAAAATCAAAATAAAAAATCCTTTCTTCTTTTAAAGCATTTTTTTTAGAAAATTCCAAAAAGAAAAAAAGATCAATCAAAAATATTCTTCTTTTGCCTTAAAGCTTTCATGGTCTGAGTTTTATAAAAAGAAAAAAAAGAGTTAGTTTACTCAATTCCCAATCTTCCCGAACTACGCAAGATCTGATTCATGCGGGATCATGATACGTAGGCAATCCCCATCGGATTCGATCATAGCCATAAAATAAATTGAGTGAAAAATAAACTAAAAAAAAAAGAGAAAAAAAATTGAGTGAAAAAGAGAAAAGAAAAATAGAGAAAAAGAAAAAGAAAAAAAAGAGTGCCAAAAGATAAAAGAGCGGCAAAAACAAAACAAACAAGAGTGATTAGAGAGAAACAAAGATGAAGAAAAAAGGGTCCNGCCTCCATTCCCTAGTCGCCTTTTGCCAACATTAGGGCTCCAATCCCTGAGTTGAGCCTCTTAGATATAGGGCCTCCATTCCCTAGTCGCCTTTTGCCAATATTAGTGCTCCAATCCCTGAGTTGAGCTTTTTAGACATAGGGCCTCCATTCCCTAGTCGCCTTTTGCCAACATTAGGGCTCCATTCCCTGAGTTGAGCCTTTTTAGACATAGGTCCTCCATTCCCTAATTGCCTTTTGCCAACATTAGGGCTCCAATCCCTGAGTTGAGCCTTTTTAGACATAGGGCCTCCATTCCCTAGTCGCCTTTTGCCAACATTAGGGCTCCAATCCCTGAGTTGTGCCTTTTTAGACATAGGGCCTCCATTCCCTAGTCGCCTTTTGCCAACATTAGGGCTCCAATCCCTGAGTTGAACCTTTTTAGACATAGGGCCTCCAGTCCCTAGTCGCCTTTATACCAACATTAGGGCTCCAATCCCTAAGTTGATATTTTAGATATAGGACTCCATTTCCTAACCTTTTCCCTTCTAGATAGACATAATTCTTATTTTATTTGCTTTCAAAAAAAAAAAGAGAGAGAGAAAAGAAAAAAGAAAAAAAGGTTTGGGTCTTAGTTACAAATAACTCACGAAATTTTGCTAGTGAAAACTGGGGCAGAAAAATTTCGTTCGTTTGTTTGTTTTGGTGTCTGAGCAGGTTTGAACTCGAGGCACAGGATTCGGGATGACCAAAAGAATGAGTCTCAATCCAGAATAAAGAAAAGAAAAAAAAACAAAAAGAAGTGAACTTAGAATGCTGAAACGGAGAAAGACGCGGACTGCCCAAGATATGATTGAAATCACAGGCTTCGCATGTCTCGCCTTGATCCAAAGCTGAAGAAAGAACTAGCACCTACAGCTGGCGAGCATCATATTTAGATCGGAGTCCACAACAAGAACCAGCTAAGACTCAAGATCAAGCTTCAAGAGATTTATAGATAGGAATCTTGTAACTCGTAGTTGATAGGCTTAGTTAGTCTTTTTTATTTTTGATTTTGATGTAATAACGGGACCGCGGACCGGAACCTCGACGACACCTCGCTCGGCTCTCAACCTCGGTACTCCATCACCTCATTCACTTCGGAACTACACGTGGCCTGATTCCTTTATAGCCAAGGATATGTAGGCAACTCAGATACCAGGGCTCGGTCACATTCTCCTTTCTTTTTAGCTTTTGGTCTCTCCAAATAAGGGAACGGTCAAAAACCTGTCTGGTCATTCTTTGTCTGAAAACTCTTCGCGTTTCCAGTCAAAGAGGGGCAGCTGTAGACATGTGATTTTTGACCCTCCCCAAGATTTTTTATATTTTAGCACGTGAATATTTAATTTAGGCCTAATATAGCAATTTCAACTAATTTTTACTATGTTACTTTATTTTATTACAAGAAAATGAAAATTACAAAAAAATAGTTTCATCAATGTTTTCTAGTCATTTTTAATCTTGAAAAATATCAAAAATAATTTTGTTTTAGCGGTCAGTCTTATTTTAATAGTATTTTACTTAAATAGGATTAATTAATAAATGAGATCGTACTTTTTAGTCTCGTTAGTGGGGAAAGAATAAAATTCGGGTTCAAATAACCCATTTTTAGGCCTAATTTTGGACCTAATCCATAACTCCCAAGCCCATAATTTCTAGGCCCATACCTCTAACATAATCCCTACCCCTATATAATAGTACCTAATCCCTAAATAAAAACCTATACCAAAAAACACACAAAAACATACGCCATTGAATCCGCGTTTTCATGGGAGGCAGAGCCATCAGCGTTTGTTTTTAGAAAAATGAAACAGACCCATTAGCTTCTTCTTGAACAAGAATGAGGAGCTAACGCGAGAGACAAAAAATAATTTTCTAGCTGCTTCCTCGCTTAGCCGCAATTCAGCAAAATCAAAGAAGACCCACCCCCGTGACTTCACCACTCCGCCGTTCTCATCACAATAAACATACCCCTGACTTCATAAAGCGTCAGCAGCCACACCCATCATCCAAGCTCAAAGATCAGTCACCTCTCCTTCCTCCGTCATCTCCGAACAGCCCTGTTCATTTTGCCCTCCCCTTTCGCCATTCCATTTTCATCTCCTCTTTCCTGCCGGAAAAATCCCAAAATATTTGTTGAATTCACCGCTGCCATATTTTGACCGATCTCATACGTTTTAGCAGTCATGAATTCAGAATACCTTTCTGAGCCCAAAGACAAATAAAAGAGATTACATGTTACATTTTGATGCTTCTTGGTGACCGTTCTCAAATTTGCCAGTAGTAATATATACCACTCTGTTTTGGAGCCGTTGATGATGTTGCTTCGTTGATTCTGCTGTTGCTGTTTGTGTTCCTCGATAAGGATTGTTGTTTCCTTTCAGTTTTTCTTCTTTGTACGCAACAAAAGGTTAGAAATTCAACAATAAAGTTTCATTTTCACTAGTTGTTTATATGTGTATTATACTTGCCTTTAATACGTTTCTTTCTTTAAAGCATTATTTATTTCCTTTACAAAGTTTTCTGTTGTTGATCACTTTATTTCATTTGCTTTAGTCCAGTGATATAGCTAGTCGAATGTGTGTTTAAATTAAAATATTGGGTCACATGGTTTTTTTTTGTTCAAAGGGATAATAGATAAAGATAAATTATGGGATTTTTTTCTAATTATACCATATATGAAACCTTATTATCAAAAATGTGCATTGTTTGTTAATTACCCGTCCAATCCACGTTTTACCTACAAATTTTGTACCATTCGACTATTAGGCATTAAAAGGGCAGAATATTCCCTAAAAACGTGCTAAAATTAAGGAGAGAATCTTGGTGCTAATTGATTCTACATTAAATTTAATTTTTAAAAAGGGAAAGGATAGATATGCAGGCGTGTGTCCTTCCTTTCTTAGGTTTCGTGAAAATCTCTTTGTACATAATTTATGCATTCCAAGTTTGTGATTGAACTAAAAAGTGCCAACAAAAATTCAAAATTAAAAAAGGAAAAAGTAAAAGAAGTATCAATTTGAGTCTTCAAATTTTCGAGTTTCAACAACTCAAAGTTAAAAAAAATCTGTTCTTCGTCATTTCTTCTATCAAATTGTCGCTCATATATATCTCTTCTTCATCTTTTCTTCTCTCAATCTAGAAAATCCAAAAAAACATCAACAACAACAACAAATCATGTCCAAAATTGTGAAATTTTAGTTTTATGATATTATCTACAAATTTACTACATATATCTATAATTTGACTACAATTTCTTTATTTGGTGCAGGAAAAAAATATTTTAATATACAGTGTCTCCAGATTGTAGATAAATTGTAGACAAATTGTAGTTTACTTATAGTTTGTAGTTAATTTGTAGATATATTGTAGATAAAATATAGATATATTGTAGATACTATATTTTTAATATTGTAATTTTTTTTTCTTTGTGTTTATTCTGAAAATATAGGTGAGGGCTTCTACAGATCATATACATACTGTGTTGGATGGTGTGAAGCGGTACATTGTGTGTCTAGAAAACAAGAAATGTAGCTGTGGCCAATTCTAACTTGAAGAACTTCCATGTGTAAATTGTTTCCTGATTGTAGTTATAGTGTAGGTTAAATGTAGTTAATTTGTAGTTTTTGTAAAATTTTGTAGACAATTTGCAGATTAATTGTGGATAACACATTTCTACGATTGGAGTATTTATTTCTTATTTTTTGTTGTGTAATTTATATTCAACTGACAGTTATATACAAATATTACATAGAACTTGGAGGTAAACATCTAAAAATTATGATAAAAAACTACAAAATTCATATACAATAACTACATTGAGTCTTCACACAATGTAGATAGTTTGAAGATTATTGGTAGGCAAATGGTATGCTAACTTCTACAAATCTTCTACAATTATGTCGAAAATATCAATTATGCTACAATTGAAATGGGAATTGGGATATTAAAATTCAATGTATCCAGTTTGTAGATATCTTGTAGATAAAATTTCTACAAATAAACTACAAATCAGTTTAAGTATTGTATAAAGTTGCATTGTTTTTAAGGATATCTACAAAATTACTACATTTATACTACAATTAAACTACAATCTTATGTGAAAAAAAATGTTGACAACAAAATTTGCTCTTCATCTACAAAAATCGTCACCGTTTATTGGATTGGTACACTGAACTTTTGTCTGAGTCACCCACTCAAACCATTCTAGTTCAACGCTTTGGTGCTCCTCGAACTATAATCACAGCCAATGCAACTAACGTTGAGCACATTCTCAAAACGAACTTTATTAATTATCCAAAAGGCCAGCCATTTACAGAGATATTAGGCGATTTTATCGGTATGGGGATCTTCAACGTAGACGGCGAGCGATGGAACACACAGCGCAAATTGGCTAGTCACGACTTCAGCACAATTCCAAATAAAGGCTAATGAGGGTTGAAGATCAGCAATGACGAACAACAAAGCACAGCTTCAAGTCTTTGACAAAATCAGCTCGAAAAGCCTAGGAGAAACATTGGAGAGGATCTCTTTGACTCAATAGAAAAATAGCTACAACTTTGATTTATTTTTCGATAAAATTCACACTGGAAAAGCTCTACTGTTCTCCTTTATCCAGAGCTCATTAGTTTTTAGATCTGATTTTTAAATGTGAATTCAGAGAGAACTTTTGGATGGTGAGATGCGTATGTGTGTAGTGGGTGTGAGACGAGAAAGTGAAAGGGAAGGGGTGAATGACGCCAATCGGAGTGGGAGGGTTGAAGATCAGCAATGACGAACAACAAAAACTGCGCTCTTCAGATTTTAGGAATTAAGGGGAGAGAGAAACGTGGGATATATGGACACCTTTAATTAAGGAGTAAAAAACTGCCAATTAATTATACCTCTAAATTAATTATGGTATATAAATGGTAATTTGGTATGCTGAAATATAATAAACACAAACCTTAAACATTGAGGGTAATAAAGTTTCATATATAGTATAGGAAGGTAAAAATCCCATAAATTATTGAGGTAATGTTGAATATGTGGGTGTTAAAGAGGACCGTAGGAATTTCAGATTAGCTAATTATTTTCTTAAAGTTGGACCCATAAATCCTCAACATGTAATATTGGTTTTGAAAAAGTTATTTTTGCTTATGGGCTAATTTCATTTCAACTAAGGATGATGCCACTTTTCTGTCAAGCCCATTCAAGAACAAGGCCCGCATGAACGTAAAACACTTTACGGCCTCTAATAGACTATATTCATAATTTTGCCTCAATAATCTCAAATTTAGGAAAATAATTATGAACATCCGTAGTTTGCTTTAGTAGAGTACAATCCTTTGAAATTAGAATCGAAGTGTGCCATTTAGTTGAATTTTCCATGGCCCTCGCAAATTTGGAAGTGCATAGTTGCTTTAGGCGCGTCATTTTAATAATTTACCTTCCTAATCTCGGGTGCGCATTTATGTGACCCAAATCCAAATCTCAACAATGTTAGATAAAATATGTCGAGAACCGCGGGTGCATTTATGTGACGCGGTTCGAGACGTATTTTAAATAATGTTGCAATTTTCTTTAAAAAAAAACAATGAAATAAAGCGGTTGAAGTTTAAAATTGCACCATAGGTTAGAACATGTATTAAAATCAGATAATGGGCCAGTTATAATAGTTTAAGCGACCGTGCTAGAACCACGGAATCCGGGGGTGCCTAACACCTTTCCTCGGGTTAACAGAATTCCTTATTCAGAATTTCTGGTTCGCAGACTTCAAAAGGAAAGTCGAAATTTCCTCGATTTGGGATTTAAAATAAACCGGTGACTTGGGACACCAAATAAACTATCCCAAGTGGCGACTCTAATAAATAAATAATCCCATTTCGAATAATGTCACTTAAATTGGAAAAACTCCCTTATAAACTACCTTTCGGGGTGGTGTGTAAAAAAGGAGGTGTGACAAAAAGAAACAGAAAGAAAGTTGAAAAATAGTTAGATCAGGTGTTTGAACTACGTTAGACCTGATTCTTTAAAAAAAAGGATACGTAGGCAGCTTCACGGTTTGGTCCAACCAAATAAGAATCCAATCAAATAAGAATTCAAGAAAAAATCCCCAATGGTTGAAATTGGGGCAAAGGTTTTATTTCACTTTTGAAGAGTCGATTCCAAGAGTTGTAAGTCCATAACCCCTCATTTTTGAGTCTACTTTGAGCCTTCATGCCGACCATTCTTTCCAACCCTATCCAAAAACCTTCCCAACAAGACCTCCCGATGAGCCTTCAAGAATGTCAAGAAACGCATGCAATGATCAACAGTTGTCACACGACATAGAACACTGTCAAGTTGCTCACAAATGAAAGTGAAAAAGAAACAGAAAAAATAAGAGAGTCTAACTAGTGAAAACCCTCACGGGCACTGTAAGATGACGGTAAGCAGAGATGAATAAATGAGAGAGACTTGTTGGTGAAAACCCCTAGGGCACTACTTGTCGAAAGTGAGTCGTGAAGCTAATACGAAGAATTGGCATAAACAAGCCCGACTTCAAAGGTCATAAGAATGGTAAAAGGGAAGATTTGATTAGTTTGACAGATTAGGCCGTTAAGTCCAAAATGCATGTCATGATCATTAAGGCTAGTTATTAAAAAAAAAAAGAGAAAAAAAATACTCTTCCTTCTGTCCTTCCGACAGGGGCATTTCTTGTTAATATTCGTTTCCTTGCATCATTGTGTCCTTCACTTCGAGTCCCTTGTCAAAACAAGCAAGAAAATATTTCAAAATCTGCTACTAGTTTTTCAGTTGCACAAAGTAAATTTGGCCAGCGCACTCAGCTGTAACTGTCAACATGCCTTAGAGAATTCATGCAAAGGTTTCTCCCCAGAAGACTTTAGTCAGCTTATTCGGTTAAAGCAAGCAAAGATAGCCTCACGGTTAATCAGGGATTCTCTGTAGTACCGAATAATGAATATGAAGTGTGCACATCATGCAAAAGACTCTTACCAATTGTGATTCTCTCTGACAGACAAATTGCTCGAAAGCAGGAAGTCATTGAAGATATCAGAATGCCAGTCATTAGGGNATGGCATTGGGAGCGAAACAATCAAGATTGATACAAGAAGTAAAGGTACCTTGAAAGCAACAACAGAGTCTCCCAACAGTGCAGTCAACTACCAATGTAGTCGGTCTTCTAAAAGAGAATGGACACAAAGTCAAACTGCCAAAGATCAAGGCCACAAACCGACCACCACCTTTTAAAACTGACAAAATTTTCTTTTTTTGAAACAGGAACAAAGCAGTGAAGAGAAAATGGTTCAAAAAGGAAAAAAAAAGATGCAAAAGGAGAGCCGCCGAAGGGAAGTTTCTCAAATCTTTGCCTTTATTCGTCTTGTTAATATGCATAAAATCATGCCATTGCTCTTTACATTTTCCTCCTAGAGTAAAATCCTAGTCTGATGAATTTTTCTCTCAATAAATCTTAGTCTGATGATTTTTTTTCTCCTAAGATAGAAAATCTAGTCTGATGAATCTTTCTCCTAGGATAAACATCTTAGTCTGATGAATTTTTCTCCTAAGATAGAAGACCTAGTCTGATGAATTTTCTCCTAGGATAGAAATCTTAGTCTGATGAATCTTTCTCCTAAGATAACAAAAAAAAGGACCCAGTCAGATGAATTTTCTCCTAGGATCAAAATCTTAGTCTGATGAATTTTTCTCCTAAGATAAGAGCCCTAGTCTGATGAACTTTCTCCTAGGATAAACATCTTAGTCTGATGAATCTTTCTCCTAAGATAGAAAACCTAGTATGATGATTTTTCTCCTAGGATAAAAATCTTAGTCTGATGAATCTTTCTCCTAAGATAACAAAAATAATAGTGACCTAGTCTGATGAACTTTCTCTTAGGATCAAAATCTTAGTCTGATGAATCTTTCTCCTAAGATAGAAAACCTAGTCCGATGAATTTTCTCCTAGGATAATAATTTTTTTTTTTAAAAAAAAAAGAAAAAAGGGAAGTCTGAATTTAAAAAAAAGAGGGGTCATTTTTTGGTTTTCTTAAGATTATCAATGTTTAGTTTTAGTGAAAGCAGGGGCCCCGCCTGGAGAATAGGGTCATTCTTTACTTTAGTCAAGCTTAGTTTATAATTTTTCGCAAGCTCAATCACGTTTAGGGGACGCACATCCTAGTTGGGTCATTAATTTTACTCTCATAATTGCATCCTTCATCAGCAGCGCAGGTGATTTATAGTTTTGTTAACACTCGCAGATGTTCCCAATATCAAACTGGGGCAGGAAAATTTCTTTTGTTTTGTCTGTTTTGTTGTAATCAAGCGCCCACCTGGAGAACAAGGGAAGACAACTCAAGTTTCAAGGGAAAGCAGTTTCGAAGGAAGACAACTCAAGTTTCAAAGGAAAGCAGTTTCGAAGGAAGACAACTCAAGTTTCAAGGGAAAGCAGTTTCAAAGGAAGACAACTCAAGTTTCAAGGGAAAGCAGTTTCGGAGGAGACAATTCAAGTTTCAAGGAAAAATGGTTCAAGGTGCAAGGGAAAACAGTGTCAAGTAACAAGAGAAGACGGTTCAAGTTCAGCAATCAGGCGCCCACCTGGAAAAAAAGGGGAATTCAATTCAGAATGCAATTCAGGTCAGCAACAAAAGAAGCTCACGTCAAGAATGCGAGTCAGCAGTCCGAGATGATCAACAGAAGTTAGTCACAATCCAGAACAAAAAGAAAAAAAACAAAAAGAAAGACAAGAAGTGAATCCAAATGCAGAAGTTAATGAAAGATGTGAGCTGCTCAAGACAGGGCTGAGGTCACAAGCTCTGCAGGTCCCGTCTTGGTTTGAAAAGCTGAAGAAGATTGAACCAAGACCTGCAGCTAACAAGCATCAAGATTCAGATCAGGGTCCGCATGAAGAACTAACCAGGACTCAAGATCAAGCTTCAGAAGACTCATAGATAGGAATCTTATAACTCGTAGTTGATAGGCTTAGCTAGTTTAGCTTTTTACTTTTTATTTTGGTGTAATAAGGAGCTCAGCAAGCAGAAACAGCAGCAACAGCAGCGAAATCACAGCTCTCGGTAGTCCCAGCTACCAAAACTTCCAGAACTACACTGACCTGATTCCTTTATAGCCAAGGATATATAGGCAACCTCCGAAGCAAGGTTCGGTCAGACTCTTTTCAAAAAATGCTTCTCATGGAGTTTCAAATTGGCAAAAATCCCTCGTAATTGCTCATTTTATCTTTGCCCGAAAACCCTTCGTGCCTCCGAGCAAAGAGGGGCAGCTGTGAGCACGTGATTTTTGCCCTATATGAATTACTCCTACAAAATCAAAGAAAATACATTTTTTCTAATTATTTGCCAATTTATAGGATTTTGTAGGATTTTTATTTAATTGTTTGCATTTTATGCATGTTTAAGTTTTATTTAAATCATGAAAAATACCAAAAATATCATGCATTTCATTTAGGATTTATTTTTACATGTTTAGAATTAATCAGTAATTATTTGCTTTATAAAAATTCAAAAATCACAAAAAATGCTTCATTTTTATACTTTTTCCTTTTATTGATTTTTTTTCTCTCTTTTAATTTAGGATTAAGTAGTTGTTATAGTTTTTGTAATTAGTTGATTAGTTTAATTTCACATTTTTAGATAACCTAGGATTTTAATTTTAGGATTTTTAATTAAAGAAAAAAAAAAGATAAGAAAAGAATTTGAAGAAAAGATTTATTTGCATATTGAGCTAGTTCTTGTACCAAAATTAGGTCCAAATCTTCCTACCTAGCCCATAAATCCCAAGCCCATAATTTCTAGGCTCATACCTCTAACCTAATCCCTACCCCTATATAATAGTACCTAATTCCTAGATGAGGCTACACATAGGAGGAGATAAAAAATCCCCTGATCCTTGAGCAGTGGCGAACGAAGAAAAAAGAAAAATGAGATCTTTTCATCTCACCATCAAAACCAGACTCCTCTCTTTTTGAACGAAAAAGCAGCCACCTCCTTCATCTTCGTTCCCTCATCACACACAGCAACGGGTTCCTCCGTTCTTCATTTTTTTTTTCTGGACAGGTGCCATCGATTCATGTCCAAAATTCAATCCCAGCTTTGAAAAATTCAAAGGAGAGTTTCAAATACAAACCAAAACAGAAACAAAGGAGGATTTGAAAGCTATCTGCACTTCTACTCTTTTTTTTACTTTGATTTTCTGGAATGTCAAGTGACATTTGGGTTTAGAGCTTCCGATTCATGGCACTAGCTAAGAAATCTGGCGGATTGAACCGTTGTCCGCTGCCGTCGAGTTGAACTCGTTTTGGTCGCTGGTATGTTGCTGTTATGTTGCCGGATCTCCTCTTATATTATCAGAAGTTTGTTGTTGTTTTTTTCTTCAGTTAGTTTCGGCTGCCTAGGTATGTACACATTTGCCCAAAATTTTCCTTTGAATATGAATGAATAGTCAGATTGCTGACTCTATGAATATGTTCAATTCTGTGTATTCTTCGTAATAGACCTTCGGATCTGTTTAGTTTCATTTTCCCTGTTAAGTATTCGTTTGTGATTCTTTGTCTTGGGTTGAAGGTGTAAATCTGATTTGCTTGCCAACTAACATTTTTAATTGCTATTTACATGTGACTTACCAAAATTAAGCATGTTAACAGTGAAATGTTCAGGTTCTTTCATGTGATTTGATGAGTAATGGACAGTACTTTTAGAACCATGTTGGTTTTCTCTGCTGGATTATCTTTCCAATTGTTGTTGGTGATATTGTGTCCTTTGTGACCACAACGCGTCAATTTAATTTGTTCAAATCAGTTAAATGTATAAGGGATTTATGTTGGCCAAATTAGAGGTATCTATTTCTGTTGGACTCCGGCAGCGGAATTGCTCTTTGTTCGACCTCTGTGTTCACTGATTACACGTTATTAAAATCCAAATAGGTGTTCATGGAGGATGGATTCTGTTTTCAACATTAGTGCAAAAGAAGCGTGATATTCTAAACGTTAATACCACACAAGAGGGGGGGTGATTTGTGTGGTACCCAATTTTCGCTCTAGAAGAACCAGGTTCTTCTAGGTGTACTTACTACTACTGTTTGCGGAATTAAGAGTGCATAAATAAAGAACACAGAGATTTTTACGTGGAAAACACCTGGCTCAAAAGGTGAAAAAA
>NW_017673455.1:35479-63075 GCF_001879085.1 Nicotiana attenuata
CGTTGAAGGGAGTAAGGGAATTGAAGGGTTGAACTACGAAGATCTTTGCATACAACTCGATGTCGAACTACCCGAGGGGTACAAACCTCCTAAGCTCGAGATGTTTGATGGTACAGGGGACCCAAGGGTCCATTTGAGAACGTACTGTGACAAGTTGGTTGGAGTAGGGAAAGATGAAAGAATCCGCAAGAAGTTATTCATGAGGTGCTTGAAGGGAGACGCTTTGTCTTGGTACATTAGCCAAGATCCAAAGAAGTGGCCGAACTGGGTAAGCATGGCGTCCGACTTTATGGACAGGTTCAGGTTCAACACGGAGAATGCTCCGGATGTGTTCTACATTCAAAACCTAAAGAAGAAGCCCACGGAAACCTTCCGCGAGTACGCCACTCGTTGGAGGTCCGAAACAGCTAAGGTTAGACCTGCCTTAGAAGAAGAACAGATGGACAAATTCTTCGTTCGGGCCCAAGACCCACAATATTATGAGAGGCTGATGATGATCGAGGGCCACAAATTTTCTAACATTATCAAGCTAGGGGAAAGGATCGAAGAGGGCATCAAAAGCGGAATGGTTACTAATTTCGAGGCTTTACAAGCTACAAACAAGGCCTTACAGTCAGGCGGTGTGTCCAAGAAAAAGGACGTAGGAGCCGTAATGGTGGCACAGAGAACCAAATCTCCCGTCAAATAACAAACCTACCCAATGCCTCCACTCACATATCAGCCTACTCCAAACTACCAAGCACCCTCACCCTCTTACCAAGATCCACCACTCACCTACCAATCACCTTCCACATATCAGCCCACTTCACCCAAATATTCCGAAACAGCACATGTTTACCAAGCCTACAACACTCAACCATCCCACTACCAGTCCCCTCCTTCACGCCAAAACTTCCCTAGAACCCGACCAAACATTGACCGACGACTCCCAAAATAGTACACGGCTATTGCTGAACCAATCGACCAATTATATGAAAGACTCAAAACTGCTGGTTACGGCACCCCTATCCCTGCTGCTCCTGAAAACCCTTCTCAGTGGATTAATCCAATAAATCCTGTGCATACCATTCGGGCATGAAAGGACACACCATTGACGAATGCCTTTCTCTGAAGGATAAGATCTAAACTCTAATTGACAACAAGATTATTGTGGCAAAGGAACCTGCTCTAAATGTCCACAATAAACCCCTGCCAGACCACAAGGGTGGAGGCGTTCACATGATTGAAATAGAGGATGATTGGGACCCCAAGGGATCGATCGGTTTGATCACAGAAGGTGATGATCCAAAGAAGCAAATAGTCACCCTTAATCCGATTGTAGTCCAGATTCAGCCCTCTGGGAATGCCAAGATAAATATGTCCGTGCCACTTGAGTTTGATGCATCATCATCTGCAAAGATGCCATCACCAAATGAGGTCGAATTCGTGTCTCCAGCAAAGGCACCTACACCATTCAAAGTTGCAATTTTACAGCCCAAGGTACAGGCTCCGTTCGGGGTAAAGATAGCCACACCAATTCCAGTGGCAATGTCAGCCATAACACCGTTCCATACAAAGGCTATACCATGGGACTACACATCCGAGGCAAGAAGGAAAGGCAAAGTTATGTTCGGGGAAGCTATTGCGGCACAGGGTATGACGAGAACCGGTAGGGTTCATACCCCGGAACATTTAGCTGAGTCAAGCAAGCAGGACTCTAGTCAGCCAACCATCACCGAGACCGGGCCCGACGATCTCTGGAGAAAGATATAGGCCAATGAATACTCGATCGTTGATCAGCTGAACAAAACACCGGTGCAAATTTCCATCCTTGCTTTGCTACAAAACTCCGATACGCATACAAATGCCTTATTGAGGGTACTGAGTGAGGCGTATGTACCGAGCAACATCACCGGCAGGGAGATGGCTAACGTGGTAGGCCAGATATTGGAAATTCACAAGATCACTTTCCATGAAGATGAGATGCCACCAGAAGGGTTGAGTCACAACAAGGCATTGCACATCACCGTGCAATGTGAAGATTATTTTGTCACCAGAGTCCTAATTGATGGGGTATCCATCCTCAACATTTGTCTGTTGGTAACACTCAGGACGTTGGGTAAGGGACTGCACGAGATCAAGGACGGGGCCATCAACGTCAAAGCTTACGGCGGTTCCCAAAGGTCCGCCATTGGGGAAATTAGCCTATGTTTACAAATGGGGCCTACTTGGTTTAATGTTGACTTCCAAAGGATAGACGTGCCGGCATCTTACAATCTGTTGTTAGGACGATCCTGGATTCATGTTGCTGGGGCTGTAGCGTCAACACTACATCAGGCGGTGAAGTTTGAGTGGAATCACCAGGAGGTAATCATCCACGGCGACGGTAGTAATCCCATGTACAGTCGCCAAACCATCCCAGCAATCGAAGGCAGAAGAAAGATAGGCGGGAAGACTTATCACCACATCGATCGGGTCAACGCCGTTGATAAGGACATATGGTGGGATAACAAAATTGAAAACATATTGAACTGGAGCGGATACGAAACTGGCAAGGGACTTGGCAAGAACCTCCAAGGAATTGCTAAGCCTATCAAACTTAAGAAACATGGCACCACCTTCGGTCTAGGATATGAGTATACCTGGGAAGAGTTCAACAACTGGTTGCCACCATGGCGCGGTCCTTACTGTCCATTGGAGCAGCCAATACCACACTTGGAATAAACTTTCCAACCGGCCGAAGTTATCTATGGGTCAGAAGAAGAGGAAACACTGGCAGCGATGAGGAATTTGTTCCTGAGAGACGATGATATGGATTGTTGTGTCATTCTCGAGGAGGAGTGGGAGGAAGGCCCTTCCATACAGGCTGTGAGCAGAGGAGCATGCCTCAATAACTGGACCATCAGAACCACCAGAGCCCGGCGAGCCTCGGGGTAGCAAGGCTGAACAAGCATCACGCACTATCTTTTATTTTTACTAGTTGACTTTCCTTTCGCATTTTTTAATTTTGCAATAAGATCTTCAATGTTCAAAACAGTTATGGAATTTATCAAAGCATTTCGATTTTTTTTGTCTTCTTATAAATCAATACTCTTATTATTTTCTCTCATTACTTTACTTATACAGCATTACTATTACTTGTCTTGATGAAGCAGTGACTGTGACATGCAATGAGACAACGCGACAAACGAATATAGATTCAGAGGAAGATGACATACCGGAAGAGATTGTCAAAGAAGTTGAGAATTTTGAAAACAGACCAAAGTCCAACCTAGACGAGACTGAGATTGTTAACCTGGGAGACGAAGAGAATGTCAAAGAAACACGAATCAGCGTTCACTTATCACCGTCAGAAAAGGAAGAGTACACAGAATTTCTAAGAGAATATGAGGACATATTCGCCTGGTCGTATGATGACATGAATGGTCTGAGTGCATCTATTGTGGCACACAAACTGCCAACTGATCCGACATGTCCTCCGGTAAAACAGAAGCTCAGAAAGTTCAAGCCAGATATAAGTCTGCAAATTAAGGAAGAAGTCACCAAGCAGGATTTGAACTACGTCTGACCTGATTCCCGTTTAAGAGGGGATATGTAGGCAGCCCTATGGGTTCGGTCACAATTCAATAAAAAATTCATTTCCCCCCGCAATTGGAAACTGGGGCAGAATTTTGAGGAGGACCCTCAAAATTCCGAAGTAATTTCAGCCGATCATCGCAAGCAGCCGTCAGAAGCATCAACCCATAAAACTGGGGCATAATTTTGAGGAGGACCCTCAAAATTTGGTAGCAAGAGAGGTCGCAATGTCTTGAGCCACGTCACAGTCGTCGGTTTATTTAAAAGTTGTTTCTTAAATATACACTTATGTTATATTGGTTTTTTTTTACAAATTCATGCCGTTTATTATCGAAGTCACTTTGTTCAGCAACGCTACCCCAATGATACATACCATATCACCAGATCAAAGCCGAACGTGTCAAACAAGGCCAGCAGGGATACGAACTAACCTCCCCTCTACAAAACTCATGATTTTTCTTTTGATGTAGACACTTGGACTGCGAAAGCACCTGACATACTATACACTCGCAAGACAAACATTGTTCAGGAATACCACTCTTAGAATTGTTACATTTACCAGCACCTGCTATCCACGCACGCCAGCGATATTCCCTGTATCGCAATGTCCCCAGCAGTCACAATATCGCAACCTGCTATCAGCTAAGAAACCCTATTTTCCATTTTATTCTATTTTTTGCATTGCATAATGCTACCATTCTGCCTTTCGAGACTAAACACTGTCTCCATCTGCATTTTTTGCATTGCATAATGCTACCATTCTGCCTTCCGAGACTAAACACTGTCTCCATCTGCATTTTTTCTGCATTGTATAAGGCTACCATTATACCTTCCGAGACTAAACACTGTCTCCATCTGCATTTTTTGCATTGCATAAGGCTACCATTCTGCCTTCCGAGACTAAACACTGTCTCCATCTGCATTTTTGCATTGCATAAGGCTACCATTGTGCCTTTCGAGACTAAACACTGTCTCCCTCTGCACTTGCATGGCTGAAAGATCGCCACTTCATTTACACTTTCATGGATGAAAGAATGCCACTTCATTTTTTTATCATGTCTTTACCCGACAACTCTTTCATCCTTCCCGGGTAAAGAGGGGCAGCTGTTGATACCCAATTTTTCCCTGTATATTTTTATATGAAAAATATCTTTAAAAAATAGCATATATATGCATATATAAGTATGTCCAAGCATCTTGCTATTTTTCCCATAATTTTCATGGTTTTTAAATTGATTTATTTCCCTTTTTCATCCATAAAAACCCAATGATTATTTCCAAAATTGTTAATTTGGTAATTCATTTATTGGAATTTTATATTTATATTAAAATATGGCTAAGGTATTTTTTAGACATTTTTTACAAATTTATTTGGTATTTTTCAGGATAGAATTGCATAATTGCAACATTAGCCATTTTTAGGTTTAAATTCGTCTCATATTCATAAAAGGAGATTTCATATTTTTAAATGGATAATTATGTATTATAGATCATTTTGGTGCTTTCAATGTATTTCCAGAAATCAATTTACCATTTTTTATAATTTTGAAAGGAAAAATTGACTATTTAAATAATAGCCCAATTCGTTTCAATTTTAGCCTAAAATCTGACCCCAAATTGGACCCCAATTTCCAGCCCAATTTCAACTAAACCCTACCCAGGCCCCAATTACCCCTACCCGACCCAAAACCATATTAAATCCTGGCCGTTGATCTAAAAGATCAACAACCCTCATCCGTTCTTACCATTTTAAGCCAAACGACCCCCCCCCCCCCAAACCCCTCATTTGCCTCACTCGTCTTTATCTCTCTAACCTCTGGTTCTCTCTAGAACCTTCCCCCTTCCCCTCCTCTCCGATGAGTTCCCTTCATCTTCTCCGGCCACCTTCTGGCCTGAATTCATGGTTGTTTCAACACCCACCAAGCCACCTATGGCCCCTCACGTTTGGTTACTGAATTTTTCATGACTTGACCATGAAGAGTTGGGTCTAAACCTCTATCGATTCAAGTTCCACGACCATCTCCAGCCTTGCTCCGGCAAGCCGTGTTTGTTCGAGCCTGGCCTCAACTCCTCCTGCTTAGATCCAAGCCTTTCTCACCGTTTGGGTTCCTCTGAAAACCCTAGCTTTGAGGTTTTTCTGATCTCTTTAGATCTGTTCCAGATTTATGCTTTCCCTAAGTTTCTAAACTATTTTCTGATTTTTTTTCAAAAGAAATTTATGCTTTCAAAACCTTTATTTTCCGATCTAGGGTTTTGAGTTATGTTTCTCTAATTTTCTTGTGTGTTTCTCTGATTTTCTTCTTCTCTTGTGTGTTCTCTACTATGTTTCTCCTGCTGTGTTCTTGTTAAATCTCTTCTACCATGTTCTTCTATTATGTTGATCCTACTGTGCTCTTGTTAAGATTTCCCTAGCATNTTTGTGAGTTTTCGGGTTTTGGGAATGTTGTTAGCTTCGAGAATTGTTGTGGTATGTGCCGGGCGGCACCTTAAACACCATTTTATTTTTCTAGTCCAGTTTTATTTACTTTCTTCCGCAATTATGGTTTATCTTCCGCGTTGTTAGGCTTACCTAGTCGCAGGGACTAGGTGCCGTCACGACATGTTCACGGAGGGCGAACTGGGGTCGTGACATGCTCCCACTCTCAAATGCTCATCCACTCAGTACTGTATATGGCTCACACGGCCCAGGGAAAATCTATCCCGGAATATAATAGTCACTCAGTACTAAGGAAGGCCAATCCAGCCCTATGGAGAAGATCCATCTCAAGATATTGATAATAACCTCACAACTACTCGGTACTATATATGGCTCGCACGGCCCAGGGAAGATCCAACCCGAAATATATACACATCACTGACAACAGTCACTCAGTACCGAGGAAGGCCATTCCAGCCCTGTGGAGAAGATCCATCTCCAAGTATAAATGTTTCAGACAAGATCCATGTCCAGGGAAGATCCATCCCTCAATAATATCAAGTGCGCTCACTGGGGGTGTGTTACAGACTCCGGAGGGGCTCCTACAACCCAAGCGCTAACATAATCATCAATGTAACCGCTACAACGTGCAGCCCGATCCCATAACTGTCACTCATAACAGGCTCTCGGCCTCACTCAGTCATCAACCTCTCCAGTCTCACCACGGGCTCACAATGTCATAAAAACAACCTAGAACAATGATACGATGAATCAATAAATGACTGAGACTGAGATATGATATAAAGATGCATGATCATGACTGAGTATGGAATATTAAATGAATTGATGAGGTAACAGCAATAAACGACCGCTAAGGGTTCAAATAATACTGGCACCAAGCCTAAACATGATATCTAGCGTGGTTTACAGTTCAACTTGTTGATACTCAATTTTTTCCAGTATATTTTTATATGCAAAATATCCTTAAAAAATAGCATATATAAGTATGTCCAAGCATCTTACTATTTTTCCCATAATTTTTAAGGTTTTTAAACTGATTTATTTCCTTTTTCATCCATAAAAATCCAATGATTATTTTCACAATTGGTATTTTGGTAATTCATTTATTGGAATTTTATATTTATATTAAAATATGGCTAAGGTATTTTTTACACATTTTTTACAAATTTATTTGGTATTTTTAAGGATAGAATTGCATAATTGCAATATTAGCCATTTTTAGGTTTAAATTCGTCTCATATTCATAAAATGAGATTTCATATTTTTAAATGGATAATTATGGATTATAGATCATTTTGGTATTTTCAATTTATTTCCAGAAATCAATTTACTATTTTTTATAATTTTAAAAGGGAAAATTTGCTATTTAAATAATAGCCCAATTCGTTTCAATTTTAGCCTAAAATCTGACCCCAAATTGGACCCCAATTTCCAGCCCAATTTCAATTAAAACCCGACCCAGACCCCAATTACCCCTACCCGACCCAAAACCATATTAAATCCTGGTCGTTGATCTAAAAGATCAACGGCCCTCATCCGTTCTTACCATTTTAAGCCAAACGACCCCCCCAAACCCCTCATTTGCCTCACTCGTCTCAATCTCTCTAACCTCTGGTTCTCTCTAGAACCTTCCCCCCTGCCCTCCTCTCCGATGAGTTCCCTTCATCTTCTCCGGGCACCTTCTGACCTGAATCTATGGTGGTTTCACCACCCACCAAGCCACCTATGGCCCCTCACGTTTGGTTACTGAATTTTTCATGACTTGACCACGAAGAGTTGGGTCTAGACCTCTGTCGATTCAAGTTCCACGGCCATCTCCGGCCTTGCCCCGGCAAACCGTGTTTGTTCGAGCCTGGCCTCAACTCCTCCTACTTAGATCCAAGCCTTTCTCACCATTTGGTTTCCTTTGAAACCCTAGCTTTGAGGTTTTTCTGATCTCTTTAGATCTGTTCCAAGTTTATGCTTTCCCTAAGGTTTTAAACGATTTTCTGATTTTTTTTCAAAAAAGTTATGCTTTCAAAACCTTTATTTTCCGATCTAGGGTTTTGAGTTATGTTTCTCTGATTTTCTTGTATGTTTCTCTGATTTTCTTCTTCTCTTGTGTGTTCTCTACTATGTTTCTCCTGCTGTGTTCTTGTTAAATCTCTTCTACCATGTTCTTCTATTATGTTGATCCTACTGTGCTCTTGTTAAGATTTCCCTAGCATGTTCTTATTTGTTTCTTCTACCGGTTCTTCTACTGTTTTTTCGCATATTACTTTTCGCTTTGTTTCTCATGAGTTTTTGTTACTAAAAAGCATGTCGAAGGTCCCAGTTCCTTTCTGAGACCTTTGAACTTGTTTTGACTAGTATCTTTTGCTTTTTTGATTACTCGCCCTCTCATCTCGGCACTCGATTGATGGTAAAGCCCTAAACATTAGAGGGTTCATTCAGGTTTGAGAACATTGGCTATGTGATATGTTTGCTCTTCATCTTTAAAGCTGTTTGATTTCAGAAACCCTAACTATTTCGAGGTTCTGAACTTGTTTCTCAATTGAGTCTCGAAATTCTTTGCCTCAACCTCTGTCTCTTTAAGCAATTCTGATTTTCCACTAAAACTTTTTCTAAGGTCTTTTACACTGGATCTTTTGTATGCTACTAGATGCTACTTCTCTTCTACATTGCTAACCTATGTGACTACCATGCTCCTATAATCTATTATCTGCTGATTTTGCATTGACACGACATCTTCTTAACATGTTTGTATGCTCTTTATATGCGCTGAACTTCCCCTCTAAAATGGCTTTCAAATTTTGATTAGTTTCAGACTTCCTTCTGTATAGGTTTGATTGATTTCTTTCCTTGTTTGCTGATTTTCCTATAACTCTATTTAAGTTATTTGACTTTCCTTAACTTTTCTGACTTGGTTCATTCATGGACCAGTGATTACAAAATCTCTGATCTTTGATTTACTGGCTACTAATTGATTTCTCTTACCTTATTTATGCAACCGTATATTTCAAGGCTCTGCCCCAAAAATAAACTTCTATGTATTTACCCCTAATTGCCTACTTTGCACAAAATGCTTGTTTGATTTCTTTCCTTAAATAACTTTTACCGTTTGAATCTGAATTCCTTATTAAAGAATCTTGTGTGATTGATTCTTAATTGATATTCAGTTCCTTAACTGTTTTCTTACCTTATTTCTGCCCGATTTTCACACTATAAATGCATGACTCTTTCATTAACACGGCAGGCACTCATAGTCTTTCAAAACTCACACTTACACGCAATAGTATTTTCTCTTATTGTCTGCATTGTGGCCTGTTTGCAAGACTTACTGCTTTTCTCTACTTGCTTCTTTGAAACTGGTATGTTCTGATTTAAGTTTCAGCACCACAACAATGTGTCTATCCCTGTCTACTTACTGCTTTTGTATAGTTCAGCATTATTGATTTCTTTCCCTGCTTGTTCTGTTATGAATCCCTATTCCCTACCCCCTTGTGTGTTTAAGCTATGGTTTGGAGCATGGCAATATGTAAATTGTTGCCCATGAATCAAACCTGATCCCTTGGGATCCTAGCCTCTATTAATGTGTGTTTGGACAAGCTTATGGTATGCTAGCATTCTCCATTGCTGGGCATGCCCACAGCCTGCCATTGCCTCTTTCAATTTCCCCATTCCCCTGAACCCTTATGTGTACTTATTTCCCTCTCCTTTTCCCCTTTCCCTTCTCAGAATTCTACTTCTGCACTTGCACTCTCTCTTAGTCTTTAAGTTCTGCCCCCCTCTTGTGAGCCTTGCCTTGGGACCTTGAGTTCCCTATGAACTTGGACACTTGAGGGCTGGCCTTTCCACACTGCACTTGTATTAATCCAGTAATACATTTGGGTGTGAGCATTTCCCGGAGTCCCTTTGAGGCTCTTAGGGAACTTTGACACACTCGAATGGGAGAAAGGCTTTGGATCATGATCTTATGGAGTTGGTTTACCTCATATTTCAGACTTGAAGTGTGAATCAGACTCTCCTTGGTTGTACTTGTATTTGTATTTTTTTCTGATGTATTTTTTTACTTTAATCTGGGCTGTAATAACTTGTAATAAACTCTTGGGGACGGCTAGTAAAAAGGGCGGGTAATTATGTATGCAAAGGGTAGATACCATGTCTATAGTTATTTTGAATTATGCATATTCAAATTCATATAGAAATCATGCCTATAGGTACCTTTGAATAATTTCTGCATATAGAAATCACGTTCATAGGGTTCTTAAAGTAATTTCTGCATTTAGAAATCATGTTCATATGGTTTCAAATGATAGGCTCTTCTAGATCCTGTGTATTCATTATCATCTAGAAATTATGTCTATAAGTATCTAGAAATTTGAATTCTGCATATGCATATAGAAAATATGACTATAAGACCTTTCAAATCCTGTATATTCATCTTTTCATCTAGAAATCATGTTCATAAGTTTAAAACAAGTCTTCTGCATTTTTATACCATATCCACAAAAGGGCATAAAACCAACTACGCATAGAAAGTATGTCTATAGGAACTATTAATTGAATTTGAATCGCTTCATTCGCGCATAGAGCTAAAACCAGTAATAACGATGTATCATCATTTGCAGAACTTACAACCTTCGTAAAAACTTGCCTTTCTTTAATAATCTGACTATCTTTTTAACCAGTACATATTCAGTTTATTGTTATTGCGCTCGTAATTCAGTAGATACCATGCCTATAGGATCCTTGTCCAACACTTAGGCAAGCCTTAGGGTATAATTAAATCCATTTCTGTTAATAGCTACAACCAGCAGGCAGGCCTGATTCAGGCTTCTTATCTGAAATATGTAACAAATCAGCCTGCCTCAACCTTTAAGTTCTTGCATGTTTAATGCTTAATCAGACCTTAACTAGTATGTGTAAGTCATGCTAAAAAATGTGTTTCTTTGTTAAAGGGGATATATCTGAGCCTTTGCGTGTTATGTACTTTTCCCCAACTTGGTATACATTTTTGTATGTTGCCTTAGAATTTTTGCCTTTAAAATCACAAATAAGCCTAACATCCCTACCTCCCTTAGGATTAGTAGTCCTAAATCCCCCGGGACTGATAGGATTGGGACGGGTAGTAGCATGCAATAGGTAAGCAAGACCATTCCGCGCTTAATACCTTAAAGGGTTGGGAAGGGTAGATATGGACATGATGACCACGCGATAATGTCACGTGTAGCCCCTCATTGAGGAGTGATTACCAGGCATTGTGTGGGGTGATCCATATTATTAATAAACCTAGGACCACCCTCCCTTTATTCTTTCTTTCCAGTATTTTAAACTAATTTTTTTAAAAAAAATCAATTTTTCTAATTGTTATTTAAAACCTTGTTTACTTTCAAACCTTTATGTGATAAAAAAAATCCCCTCTTATTTGAGCCTTATTTGTCTATATGCAAATTGTACCCAAATTCACAATAATAGTCTGGGTGGAAACCACACTAGTGGATTCTGAGGGGTGCCTAACACCTTCCCCTCAGAATAATTTCAAGCCCTTACCCTATCTCTGGTTACTCAAATCAAGCCTCCTTGGTGTCCTAATGCACCCTAATCATTAGATGGCGAATCTTCAAATCAAACCCAATTCCCAAAAGGAATGAGTTGTCCTCCCTAAATGTCACAAACCCGATTTCCGCGGAGGAAAAAGGGGGCGCGACAAACACTGTATTGCCTATCAACATAGTTGGTTGCCCGTAAACCTGTATGTTGAAAGCACTTCATGTCATGTAAGCACGGCATGTGGTAGATGGTCCATTTCCAACATGAACACAACCTGTTGGCTTTATTTACGGTGTGTATATTATTCCCTCGGTGTTGATGGATAGCGGTGCAAACTTCAAAAACACCCCGGTCGTGATCATACTGTAAAAATGAATGCCAATGTGCTCGCCTCCTGTATTTCTCAAATATTTTCATCGGTATTGGCATAAATTCAACACCTCTCTCCATCAATTCCGATGAACCTCTATGCCTTTCAACAAACCTCTCCTCCATCTGCTTGAATGTCATTCGGACCATGGCAGTGACAGGCGATCCACGTGAAGACTTCAATAACCCGTTGAAAGACTCAGACACATTTGTAGTTAGGGTTCCCCATCGTCTGCTACCATCAGCATGCAATGTCCCCTTGTGAATCTCATGTCGCATCAACCAATTATAGGCTCTTTCGTCTAACTACCGGATCGATTCCATGCGCCTCCTATATTTGCGTTGCTGGTGATCAGTTGCAGCCATCCACATTAAATCATGCAAGTCCTTGTTGGGATATTTCTTCTGGAAATTGGCCTTCAGGTGCCTTACACAGTAACGCTGGTATGCATAGGGTTCCTGCCATTCAGGCAAATGCTCTACATAACTTAATATACCACTATGCCAACCAGATATTAGACAAATACCTGTTGTTTGAATACGTGCTACTTCAAGTGGTTCAAAAATAGCGTCCACGTCTCTTGGCTTTCATTGGAACAGATGGCAAAAGCTAGTGAAAATATTTGTCCATTGGCATCTACTGCAACGGCAATCAACAGCTTAATATCATACTTTCCATAGATATGAGTACCGTCTATGGCAATTACCGGACGGCAATGCACAAAACCATCAATTGCTGGTTTAAACCCAGAACACGTATCTGAATAGATATTCCGATAATCCTGCACTCTGCTCAAGCTTCCATTCAACAACAGTCCTGGGGTTAAAGTGTTTCAGTGCGGCCATGTACCTGGGTAGAGATGCAAATGACTTATCCCATTCACCATAAACAATTTCAAATACACGTTTGCGCCCGAGATATGCCTTTCTTTTGGTAATAGTACACCCATATTCCTGGTGGATGGATGTAATACACTCTTTGACCTTGTACCTAATGGACACTTCAATGTGTAGAATCAGTTGAAGAGAAATCAAGTCAATATCCAAGTTGAAGTGATTCCCATTGAATGTGTCCATTTCACAATTGTGGGTGCCAATATATTTACCCACTTTCCATAACTCTATTTCTTTCTTGGTTGCACGCAGCATCCGGTGACAACCCGTAGACCATCTATGGCAAACAACCTTGTATACCTCCGGACTTGACTTCCATACTATCATCTCACGACACTCTCTTACTCTGTCCATTTTACAAGCCCTAGTTAGGTGAGCTTTATCGGGAAAAAACATGCCCTTTGCCGGCACCGTTGGTCTAGACTCATCCCACATTGCTGTTCGAATTTCGTCAAGATCCCTTGTGAGGGCATCCACATCCGGTATACTTGGCAAATTATCAAGGTAGGAATATGCCTTGAATGAAACAGCATATGGGACTCGTACACTCTTGGTCTAATGGGAGGTGGAGCATGGTCCCTCGTCAGCTCAGGTTCGACATTCACTTCCTCCTCATCATCACCCTCGTCAGGGAAGGGTGTGTTATCTCCAGACTCGTCGGCATTATTGTCATAATCACTATTATCTTCCTGACTCTGTGCATCTGCCAAATCCCGAGTAAATACGTCATCCACGGGCAACTGAGTGAGGTCAGGACCATCAAGTTGCTCGTTTTCACTGCACAAACAACAAAATAATAAGCTACTCAAATTGATAAAAACTTTACATATAGTTATATCACTTCACTTACAAGTCGTAATGTGTTGACATTCCATGATGGATATTATCCTGTTGGTGATGACTCCCGGATGGACCACTGTGATACAACACACCAAAACTACGCATATTCCAACTGGGTGGGGGGGTCATAACTTGTAAAATTGATATCTAGAGGGTACCCCCTGTGGAATATATGAGTGTTAATACAAATTCAATACAACAAAAATAAACATCGTAACACAAAGGAAAATCGAAGTTTACCAGTCGTCTTGTGGATTATGTAAAGTAGGAGAGAAATTATTTCCTCGCTCCTCATTCGCCCGTGGAGATAAGTTTAGATCCGGCCAAACTCTTTCAGCCAGAACCTGTTGGGCTAAAACTGCTCCAGAATAAACACCCGATGATTGAGTGTTATCCCGGTTTTTCGCTACATCATTATTGCGAACGTCTTCAACCTTCACGTACATTTCGAACATTTTTATCAAAATAAGTTCTCGGTATTCATCCGGAGTCCCCAAAAAATCTCTCAGAGTTTCATCATCTTTGATGTTAAACGCAGCGTAACAAGCAACCCCTTGCGGAGTCACAGAATACAGATATCTTCTGGTTATCTTAAGATTCACTGATCATTTGCTCAACCTCATTTTATTGCATAACAATGATACCTGTCTATCGTACTCCATTGTAAGTGGCAACTTAACATGACTCTGTGGAGAAAAACTATAGCTCACCGAGTTATTCGCCACCACAACCTTACCCCTCCCCCCCTCCAATATAATGAAACCCTTACTTTTCGCTCTTCAAACATTATGAAAAAAGCTTGAGAATTTAACAAGAAGAAAAATTTATCACGAAGTTGGAGTATTTCTGAATGATTTTTCTCAAAACCCTTAACGCCTTTAAATAAGGAAACGCCCAATCTTGGGGGTCAAATTTTTGGAAGTAAAACACAGTTTACAAGGGCGTTTTACATATTTGAATTATTGTTATGTTAGTTAAGCGCAGAAGAGTTATTGGTTGGCCCACAAAATATGTAAAATGCGATATTACAAGGCGTTTTCTGTAAAACGCGGTATTATACCACGTTTTATATAAAACGCAGTAATGAACCACGTTTTACATATTTTGGTCACTAAGTTTTTTTCCACCTAATTAAGTATTTTGAGTCCAAAAAGACTACATTTGGTTCTGGACTCAACTGAACACATCATTTTTTAGTTCTTATGTTTAAATGAGTAGAGGAGCAAACATGCACCACGAATTAAGGGTCATCATATGGGACCAGGGAACCTAAAATAGAAAAAAGAAAGTTCATTAAGAGATTAAAAGAGAATATATTTTGATGATTCTTCTACCGTATTATGGCATATTGTTTACTTCTGCCACCTGTTATACTTTTCGTCCGAATCTATCCCTACCGTTAATCAACTTTTTAAAATTACCCCTAACCCTAACGTTTTGACATTGTGGCACTCGGGCCCTCAAATAAATTGTCATGTCAGCATTGGAAGTAATTTAATCCTTAAATATATCTTGTGTTATTTTTTATTTTTAAGATAAAGGGAATTTTGTGGGTCCCACTTAATTTTAACTTTTTAACTCTTTCTTTTTTTTTTCTCTCATTCTCCTATGTTTTCGGCGTTATCATCTTGATTGAATTCAAAATTCAATCAATCAACTTTGATTTCTATAGCAAACTTAGATCCTTTTGTTATTATCACATCTATAAAGAATGGGGTTTCACATCAATTTTGATTGATGTTGTTCCCAGCAAAAAGTGCAATATCGTAACAGTATGATTAGATAACGTCGGAAACCTCCATTACCACCCATGACATTACCATACAACCACCAGATTCTATCCCACCAGTACTACCATGGCCTCTAACTCGCCTTCATGATTTTAGGCAACCAAGTTTTTCTTGAAATCTGGATTTTTAGGGAAGAAAAGTTGTTTACCGTGAAAATGGTATAACAATTAATTTTGATTATGTGACTCTAAACAATACTTGATCTATTTTTATGCTAGTTGTTAAGCAATTGATGTTATGTGTGAGACTTAGAAATGAAATGAGAGTTGGGAATGGGGTGATAACCAAACCGATAGGTTGACAATCGGGGCCTCGAACTTGTCAATTCGGGGGCCTCGAGGTCGATTCCGGGGCTCGACTGTGAGCTATCGAAGGTGATTGAAGTATGGCTAACAGTTATGATAAAATCAAAGAAGGCTCTTTATGGCCAATGATAAGCAATAAATGATGAACAATAATGAAGATAGTAAATGGAAGCAATAATATCAAGAGAATATGTAAGAGAGCAGAGAGAATGTTCTTGTATATTTCGTGTGGAGCAACTGAAGCAACATGGGTCTTACAAAATGACAAGGACTCCCTTTATATAGGAGGGAAATCCCAACATAGTACAAAATACATTAATTACATAGATATGGGGATGGGACAACTGAATGACGCCCTGATTTAGGTTTAGAACAACCCACTAGACTTTGTCAGTCCTAGTCGTATGTCTTGGGAACTCCCTATTTCTACCATAGCCGGGGTCACCATTATCTCAAGGTCGAGCATCGACGAACCTCGAGGAAGGAGAACTCGACCGTAGCCTTCCAGCCTCGAGCCTTCACGATGATCTTCAGAAGTGCCTTAATTACAAAGAATCGGACCCTCCGATTCTACCGTATACAAATAGTCCACGCGTTTCTTAGAGTAGAGCGACAAGAAACGACTTTGACAACCATCTTTTTGAATTTCCCGTGATGATACCATATTGATGGTGTAGGCCTTTGTGATAACCGGAATGTCCCGTCAGTCCACTTTTCCAGGATTATTCACTGCACTGTCGACCTTTATTCTTCAGAACAATCATATCGTCGTCAGTCCATTTTTAAAAAACGCATTGATTGCTCCTGTCGATACGTCTTTCAAAGACACTAATGGGGCCGCCGGTTACGCTTCCATCCCCTATAAAAGGGAACCTACTGGAGCCACTTCTTTATTTAAGTGTTTTGAGATTAGTCTTTCGCCCTTATCTTCTCTTTATCCCCATCCATTGTCATTTTCCATGTTTGAGCCCTGCGGTCTCAGGGCTGTATGGCGGCGTTTTCATCAGTCATGCCGCGGCCCTTTCATAGGGCATTCTCTTGCCGAGCAAAATTACACCGATTTATTGTTATTGTTGTTGTTGTTGTTGTTACTGCTGTCGTTGTTGGCTCGAGATGGTGAGACAGGGAGGCTGATCTCTTCCGTCTTGGGAATGTTTTTGGACTATACACTGCTGCTCATGAGGGCGCTCGGACTATACACCGCTGCTTACCCTCTTATCCTGGCCTGGTGTGGCACTTCACCCCCTTTGCTTTCCGTGGGGTGAAGTGGTACCTCTGGCCGGTAGCTTGCATGGCACAATGTCCCAAGAAGTGGACTTAAAGTTTCCATGCAAGCAAGGCCGACGCCCACCAAGTCTTCTATCGGGCCATGATATTTCTGTCCTGGGTAAAGCCTTTTCTCTTTGGTGGGCTATGGCATTTTTCCATCCCTTTCTGCTCCTCCCACTTTCCTCTTCTTCATCTTCTCCTTTGAAGATGCTACTTTGGGAGACCGAGATGAGAACGTTGAGGACGCGGTGCTTGAGTATACTGCCGCCGAGGGTGCTCCCTGGAGAATAGGCTAGGCTCTGAGCTCTAATCACATATGTACACCTTTTTGTTTCTTTGTTTCTGTGTAAGGACCCTTTGTGGGCTTTTGTAACCATATGTAAGGACCTCTCGTGGGCTTTTGCAATCAAGTGTTTATGAATACAAAGATATTTCCCCAATTTTTTCTATGGTGTTTGCTATGTTTCCTTTTATTTGCGCTTATGGAGACTCTGAATGCATGATTCTACCGGTTGGTGTCGATATCGAGCCCAGGTATAAGTATTTTTTCCTGACTTTTGATTGAATAATACGGCTCCCCGTAGAACCCTTTGCCTTTCCTCGGATCAAGCCTGGATTGGACCAATAAACTCGGGTCGTCGGGACCCTTACTTCGGGTTAAATGAAAGTAATGTTTTGAGTCTTGAGACCGTGATTTATCATTCAGACCTCGCGATAATCTTCGGGGGGAAATTTTCTCGGAGGTCCGAGGATAGGGATTGCCTTTAAGCTTTCGAGTGCAATCCCCGAGCGTTGGTTCGTTCAAACCCGGGTCACCTGGAAACCTGTTTTGAACTTAGCATAGATAGCCCTAAGGCGTTGCAGGTAGATTCCGAACGAGGTTTTACCTGAATTTAGGTGGTACCCCGTGATCAACCCCATATGGGTGGAGCTTAAACGCTTATTTCCTTGGAGCCTAACTTCTTTTTGATAGAGGTCCTTGAGGTCTAGTACCACCTCGGGACTTGCGGTGATGCCGTTGGCTTCTTAGAGCCTAACTTCTTTTTGATGGAGGTCCTCGAGGTCGGGTACCACCTCGGGACTTGCGGTGAAGCCGTTGGCTTTTTAGAGCCTAACTTCTTTTTGATGGAGGTCCTCGAGGTCGGGTACCACCTCGGGACTTGTGGTGAAGCCGTTGGCTTCTTAGAGCCTAACTTCTTTTTGATGGAGGTCCTCGAGGTCAGGTACCACCTCGGGACTTGCGGTGAAGTCGTTGGCTTCTTAGAGCCTAACTTCTTTTCGATGGAGGTCCTCGAGGTCGGGTACCACCTCAGGACTGGTGAGGATGTCGTTGGCTTCTTGGAGCCTAACTTCCCTTTGATGGAGGTCCTCGAGGTGGGGTACCACCTCGGGACTTGCAGTGGTATGGGGATCTCCATTCCTGAAACATTGCATGGCGTCACCTAATGTACGATATGGCTGCAAAGCTATCGAGGCAATTACGCCAGCGTATCCTCCCGAACCGATATCGGTCAATGTTTTTTGATAGGCTTTTGAGGCAGGCGGACCGTCGCCGTTTTTTCCATATATATATATAGGGTTGTTTTTGCTCTTTTGGAGATCCTATCATTCTAAGCAGCTACTCTTCTTTTCCTGCGTTGTTCAGCCTTTCATCGTTTCAGTACCAATCGTACTTGCACCGATTCCTACTTTAGTTCTCTGAGTTTGCCATCGCCATGGCTGTTGCATCGGGGTCTATCGGGCAGAGAGGAGAGAGCTCCGCCTCCGGTATTCGGGACCAATGAGAGCATACCATGAAGATTACTTCTTTGATAGGAGAAGAGCATCTTGGGTTAGTGAGAAAAGATTGCGGCTGGGGGGAGAAAGTAGTGTTACAGATACTTTCGTCGGATGAGGGTATCACGGATCGTGCCGATGGACTCTTGAATGTGTATACGTATCCTTTCACCCCTTGATAGGGTTGTGTTTGACTTCTGTTTAAAGTATCGGGTTACCTTGGTGCACATCCACCTGTCCATTTTGGCGAATAGTGTTGACGATGAGATTTTTTGCGGAGAAGGCGGGTCTTGAATTCACTCTCGCCATTCGTTGTCGGCGATAAGGAAGATGGAGATCAGGAGCGGATGAGTCGATTCGTCCGAGACCGGACTGTTGACATTATCTCTGCGGAGTTTATGCCATTTCCTGAGGAATGGAATTACACACGTAAGTGGTACACTTCGTGCCTTCTTGGTTTTGTTTATGGCGAAAGCTGGTTTCGTAATCGTGCCTTCTTTTCTTTTTCTGCAGCGGTTTCATGGGCGTCGAGCAATGTTCCAGATCTGTCGGATTGGGTTCGGAAGTTGGCGACCCACTCGACTTGTGATGAGCGCAAGTGGCGAGCTTTGTCCTGGGGCAGATGGGATGCTAAACATCATGGTGCGTGTTGTGCTATTTTTTCCTTTCCCTTCCTTCATTTGGAGAGGCATTTTCCCTTTCTGCGTATTAATCTTGCCGTTATAGGCATCGCAGAGCCTTCCGAAGTGAGGCCGCGCTCCTTTGGAGATGGGGAAGGGTCGCTAGCTTCCGAGCTAAAGAACGACAACAATAAGTGAGAGATGCCTTTACAGGGTGATGGCGCTCAAAGCAAGGCAAAACGGGATCGGGGCTTCGGTGCGGAGTCATCGTCCGAGCCTGTCGTGCCTGTGGTTCCTGGTTTTGGAAAGGTGGTTTCCCCATTGCTGTCACCTTCTTTTTCCGTTGACAGTACTTCGAGCGATACTAGAAACCCGGGGTCGCATACTTCGAGCGACCTTGCCTCGATCGGAGTCGATCCATTCAGAGCTGAGGGAGCCAGATTAGCACATATGCGCTCGACTTTCGAGGAAGCCCAGCGACTTTGTGGTGAGTTTTGACATAGGCCTTTTGAGTTTCGCATCTTCCCTTCCTTATCGGGTTTTCCTTTGCAGGCCTTTGACAAGCTTAAGTCCGGGCTGCTTTATCGTGAAGCCAGGCTACGACAAGCTATGGATGAGGAGAGATCCCTTAGGCTCTTTTAAGATGAAAAGGAAGCCGAGCTGGCACACTTGCGGTATGAGGTGAGCCGGAGCTTGAGTTATGGGAGTTACTTGAAGGAGCAGGTAGTTTTCTGTCCCGGGTGAGTGTGCATTCCGCCTTCTACCTTTTGTGGCCAACACTTTGTTTATCTCAGTTGCAGAAAAAGACGGAGGCCTTGGAGCGTCTTCGAGATGAAGCTGGCCGAGCCAAGCGTGAACATGATGAGCTAAGAGCTCAGGCGGAGGTTCAGGCTTTAGAGAGGGAGGGTGCCCTGGCTGAAGTTCCCGCTTTGGAGGCTCAACTCTGCTTAGCTCGTGATAATGCTTTGGCCCAAACAGATGCGATTACGAAGCTCGAGTCCGAGCTTTCGAAGGTTAGGGCTGAGATCGTTGATGCCCGGGCTGAAGCCATAATGAGCCAAACTAAGGCTGAGCAGGAGATGTCGATCTATTTAAAGGATGCTACCAATGCTCAAGCTGAGCTGAGAAGGATCCTCCACCGCGAAGAAAGGATCAAAGAATATGCTCGTTGCAAGCCTCGAAGAAAGACTCTCGAGGAGATCCGTGCTAGGGGTTTTGTCCTCTCGAAAGAGTTGGCGCGAGTGAGGGCGGACGAGCGTGATGCTCGGTTATTTCTGTTCGACACCGAAGAAAGCGAAGATGAGGCCGACAGGCCGTAGCCCCAAGGGGAAGGGCGTAGATTTTGCCATCTGTATGTAGCATTTTCAAAGCATTTTGTAGTTGGAGATTGCATTTTTTTTGTATATGTGTATAAGAGAAAACCTCGTGGCTTTACTTCTTCTGTATCCCTTTCTGTCTCGAATTTGGTTGAGTGAACGGGTATTTTTAGTCGATAGGAATCTTTAGATTCGCGATATGGCCTTGAGGCTCATCGGGCTGGCCCATAGGCTTCTATGTATTCGGCCGATGCGAGTCTTTAGTATAAGCTGGAGTTTGAGCTCTTATACTTTTGTTTTTAGACATGTTTTGATCAACTGTTTTGAGTTTAGTCTCCGAGTTGGGTTTCAGCTCGAGCTCATTTGACCCTTAAGTTTTTGTGTTTGCACGGGCTGGCGACAATGGCTCTTACGCCTTGGGTCGAAGTGACCTTTTATTGTAAGCTGGCGTTTGAGCTCTTACGCTTTTGCTCTTAGGCATTTTTAGTTAACTATTTTGGGTTTAGTCTCCAAGTCGGGTTCCGACTCGAGCTCATTCGAGCCTCAAGTTTCTGTATTTGTGCGGGATGAAGACAATGGCTCTTACGTCTCGGGCCGATGCGGCCTTTTATGTGGGCTGACAACAATAGCTCTTACGCCTTGGGTTGACGCGACCTTTTATTGGCTTTATTTTTGCCTCGTTAAGGACCTTTTGAAGTAAATTTTGCCCAACTCTTTGTTGGTTCGATAAGAACCTCGATTACGAGTCGTTATGTGGCGATGATCGAGCACCTCGGGAGGTTTGGCTTGGAGGCTGAGTATCTTGAAGCCTGTGATTTGGAGCTGACATGGTTGAAGCTCTTTTGCCTATGTCGAGGGTAGCCTGTTTAACCGGTTCTTTTCAAAGTAGATTCGAAGTAATTGAAGGCCTGTGATTTTGTAGCGCGGTAGGGCGTCCCCGAGTCGCGTTAGTTTGGCTGGTACAGCCTTATGACTGTAGTCATTTGCGCTTGGACGGAGCCATTTTTGATCCCGAGTGAAGTAGTTTGGGCGTCTAGATCGAGGGTATGCCTTTTAGGGGTCTTACAAGTTCGATATATAGCCTAAACTTTGAGATTGGGTTTATGCCTTTAGCAAGGTCTTACAAAATTTTCATGCATTTGAGGTCTTACAGTTTTTAGATACTTGGTACAAGTATGGTTCATGCCTTGCTTGAGGTCTTACAGAAGTTGTTGCTTCCCTATGTAGGTCTTACGAGACCGAGTCTGCCCGCTCGGGGTCTTATGGTCTCAGGTTTTTTGATGAATGGTGATTGGTGGCAGTCCCCGAGTCATCGAGGGTATTCTGGCTCGGGAGCCATCACTTGTAAACTTGGTATTGCCTCATTGAGGGCTTACGACATTGGCGATTCCGACCCTGAGGTCATGCGATTTTTGAGATTTTGACGCCAGTCCCCGGGTGTTTGGGATACTTTCGGCCTTGGAGATGTTTTTGCGTAAAATGCTGTGCTTCTTTTGGAGTTGAGATGCTTTGATAAAAGGTATCCTTCGATTACTTGGTACAAGTATACATGCTTTCACCGTTGGGTCCGGCTATACGGACACGGTTCGTTTGACCGTTTGGCCCGATACATCATTTTCCTATCGGGACCCTATTTGGAGTTTCTTGGTTTTTCCGATGGGTGGCCTTTCGGGAGGATGCCCTCCAGTGTTTGAGGTTGATTTCCAAAGAAGCCTTGAATACTTGTTGAGTCTTCCTTAGGTAGCATGCGAATTTTGCCTCGTTAAAGACCTTGCTGGTAAAACCCTTTTCGGGATAAAAACTCGGCAGAAGGTAAAGAGTGCAACCGATGCTTTAAAACCTTAAGGTCCTCGAGCAGGGTTAGCGTTTCGACTGCTTCGATCGGGCGCCTACATAAGGGTTAGTGTGAAATATAAAATGAAAAGGGGGAGGGTTATACCTTAGTGTGGGATGTGCCGGCGATGTTTCAAGGTTCGAAGGCTCGAGGTCTGATATGTCCTAGTCGCTTGTGATGAGGACGCGGTACGGTCCTCTGCTTTGTCTAATCGGTCTTAAACAAAGATGTGGTTTGATTGCCTTTTGGCTCTTTTGCGGGTGGAGATATTGGTGCAGGCGCCACATCGTGCACCGCAAGCATTTCTCTTGCCGCGTGCTGTTCCCCGTAGACGGTTTTAATCCTATCCTTTGTCAGGAATTTCATCATTTGGTGGAGGGTGGATGGTACTACTCTCATGCAGTGTATCCTTGGCCTCCCAAACAAGGCGTTGTACCTCATGTCTCCTTCAATGACATGGAATTTGACATTTTAGGTTATGCCAGCAACGTTGACTGGGAGGGTGATTTATCCTTTCGTTGTTTCACTCGCCATGTTGAATCCGTTAAGGACTCGAGTGGAGGGCACGATTTGGTCAAGCAGTCCGAGCTGCTCTATTACCCTCGACCTGATAATGTTGGCCGAGCTACCTGGATCCACGAGTACACGTTTTATTTGAAATGCAATTAAGAGGAAAGAGATTACCAATGCGTCATTGTGAGGTTGAGACAAGGTCTCAGTGTCCTCTTCGCCGAATGTGAGGGCATCTTCGGGTATGTACTCCCGGGTTCATTTTTCTCTGGTGATGGATATTTTCGTCCTTCTCATCACGGGTACATGTGGAGCATCGATGCCTCCCAAGATCATGTGGATAACATGCCATGACTCATTCGTTTCGTTCTTCTTGGCCGCCTCTCTTTTTCGGAACTGATTTTTGGCCCGATCGCTTAAAATACTTACAGGTGACCTTTATTGAGCAGTTTGGCTACTCCTCTCGGAGCTGGTGGCAATCCTCGGTCCTGCGGCCGTGCGTGTTGTGAAATTCACATACTAAGTTGTGATTCCTTTGTGAAGGATCTGACTGTACAGGCCTGGGCCATCTGGCGTCTATGATTTTGCTGATGGCGAATACGATGTCTGACACATCGACATTGAAGTTGTATTCTGATAAGCGAGGTGCCTCCGCTGGCCCCGCGTTCCTATCGAACCCGGCTCTGTTGATCAATCCCCGAGGATTCTATCCTCGGTCTATCCTTCGATCATTGCAAGGTGGGTTACGCCTCGGGGTGTTCCTTCTGTCTTTGGTGTATGGGTGATATCTTTCTTTGTTTGGTTTTGGCTCCTTTGCGAGAAGCCTGCTTGGGTATACCGAGCCCCAGGGGACCCCCAGCTGGTCGTCCTCGACCCTGATTTTCGACTGGTATCGATTATGCATATCTGACCAAGTCACGGCCGGATACTCGATTAGGTTCTGCTTCAGCTGTTTCGAAGCCACCGAGCTTCGTTCGTTCACACCTTGAGTAAAGTTCTTGTACCGCCTAGTCATCGAATACCGGCGGTAGTTCCATTCGTTCCATCTGAAAGCGATATACGAACTCTACTAGCATCTCATTATCCCTCTGCATAATCTTGAAGACGTCGGATTTCCTTGTTGCTACTTTGATGGCACCAGCATGTGCCTTAATGAAGGAATCTGCCAACATGGCAAATGAGTCTATAGAGTTTGGGGCCAGGTTATGATACCACATCATTGCCCCTTTGGAGAGTGTTTCCCCGAACTTTTTCAGCAGGACGGACTCGAACTCGTCGTCCCTTAGGTCGTTGCCCTTTACTGCACAAGTGTAGGCGGTGATGTGCTCGTTGGGGTCCGACGTTCTGTTGTACTTTGGGAGGTCGGGCATTCTAAACTTCTTTGGATTGGGTTTTGGGGCCGCTTTCTGTGGGAACGACTTTTGTACAAACTTCTTTGAGTCCACACCTTTCAAGATTGGGGGCACTCCTGGAATTTGGTCGACCCTGGAGTTGTAAGTCTCGACCTTCTTATCGTTGGCTTGTATCATTTTCTCGCCCGATTCGATCCTTCTGGTGAGGTCCTCGAGCATCTTTACGATGTCGGGGTCGGCCATCGACCCGTTATTGCTTGATCTCTCTGGTACCTGTTCGGCCGGGGGAGCTATCCCCAGTGCTATTGTGCTAGGAGTTTTCTGGTGGCTTTGCAGCTGAGCAATAGCCAGCTGTTGTGCCTGCAACATTTCAAAAATAACATGAAGGCTAACCTCCCGTTCTTCCCGCGCTGGGGTTTGCTAGGCTTCTTGTTGGTCGGCTTGGTGTATGCTCTTGTTAGTGTGGGAGCTTATTTCGACGTGTTGAGCGTCGCGCGAGACTTCATCCACCGGAATTGGTCCTGGTAGGTTCTCAAGGTTTTGTGGTGGCTCACCAACACCTGGAACAGCCACACCATTCTCTCCGTGGTTCTCAAGGTTATTGTTTACTGAATCAGACATTCCGACCTGTAATCAAAGATCTTTGGACAAGAAAAAGCGTGAAAGATAACTTGCGTTGTGTAATGGAACCAGCAAAAAAATAATCACTATTATTTTTAGCCCCATGGTGGGCGCCAAACTGTTTACCGTAAAAATGGTAATAACAATTAGATTTGATTATGGGACTCTAAAAATGCGTGATCTATTTTAATGCTAGTTGTTAAGAAGTTGATGCTATGTGTGAGACTTAGAAATGAAATGAGAGTTGGGAATGGGGTGATAACCAAACCGATAAGTTGACAATCGGGGCCTCGAGCTTGTCGATTTGGGGGCCTCGAGGTCGATTCCGGGGCTCGACTGTGAGCTATCGAAGGTGATCGAAGTATGACTAACAATTATGATTAAATCAAAGAAAGTTCTTTATGGCCAATGATAAGCAATAGATGATGAAGAATAATGAAGATAGTAAATGGCAGCAATAATATCAAGAAAATATGTAAGAGAGCAGCGAGAATGTTCTTGTATATTTCGTGTGGAGCAACTGAAGCAACATGGGTCTTACAAAATGACAAGGACGCCTTTTATATAGGAGGGAAATCCAAACATAGTACAAAATATATTAATTACATAGATATGGGGACGGGACAGCTGAATGACGCCCTGATTTGGGTTGAGAATAACCCACTAGACTTTGTCAGTCCTAGCCGTGTGTCTTGAGAACTCCCCATTTCTACCATATCCGGAGTCAACATTATCTCGAGGTCGAGCGTCGACGAACCTCGAGGAAGGAGAACTCGACTGTAGCCTTGCAGCCTCGAGCCTTCGCGATGATCTTCCGAAGTGCCTTGATTACGAAGAATCGGACCCTCCGATTCTACCGTATACAAAAGTGAAAGCAATGAGATTATGAGGTTGATCGGAGGAAGTTCTGCGACAAATAAAGGTTAAGATAAAGAAAATTCACCAATAATCTTTTGCCAAATCTAAGTGTGGTTCTTCACCGGCGGGCATTTTTTCAGCAAGACCACCAAAGATGGAGGAGATTACTGGCCTGTCAATATACATAATGCTTTTGAAAAGTCAAAAGGGAATATTGGTCAATGTAGACAGTTTCAACCATTAACAAATAGCTTATTGTCTCCCATTATCGCATCTTTTCGACAAGCTCGCCGGAGAGGAAGAAGACTAATGGCTTGTCACCTTTGGGATTAATCATACTAGCACTCCTGGAATTTTCAGCCCATTAAGAAAATCTATCTCACTCTCTTTCTAATTTCATTAACAAGAATTTAAATAATCCTTGATGGGTTTTAAAAGCTTTCAGCTTGCAGTGCCAGTGGCTGTGGCGTTAGAGAAGTAGAAGAACTGATGGTGAAAAAAGAAGAAAGAGAAAAGCAAAAGAAAAAAGGAAAATTGCCCCTAACCCTATGGTAAATTTTCTAATTTAATAAATGTAATAACTAATAAGATATTATTAAAAGTGGTGATATGGACTCCACGTTGGCATTTTATTTGGTGGGACCTGCTGACTTGGCTGCTAACATGGACAAAATATTAGAGGGGTCAGCTGCCACAGTGGAGGGACGTTAGGGTTAGGGGCAATTATGCAAACTTTGTTAACGGTAGGGATAGATTTATGTAAAAAGTATAACGGGTGACAGAAGTAAATAATATACCATAGCATAGGGGTAATTTTGGACCTTTTCCCTTACTTTTATATATGTGTTAATGATAAAGTAGCCGACATCTTTTTTTGTACTTTATTTTGCCATTTGTCTTCTCGCTGAAATGAAACTAAGGGTGTGTTTGGTACGAAGGAAAACATTTTCAATGAAAATGAGTGATTTTATCACTTATTTTTCCTTGTTTGGTTGGTGAGTAGGAAACTTTTTCCAGAAAATATTTTCTAGTGTTTGGTTAGAGAGCAGAAAATAGTTTTTTATGCTACTCTCTTCATCCCCCTTCCCTCAAGTCTCTATGTTTCTTGTGCTTTCCCCTCCCCCTCCCCTCTCCAAATACCCAACGTTTTTCAGGACTCTATTTTTTTCAAGGAATTTAATTATTCTTCTAAATATTCACAAAAACCTAAAGGAACTAATGTGCTGCTTTACTTTGTAACGTAAAATTAACATTAAAATTTGTGCTCCATAACTAAAAACAAAATACTCTTTTTTGGTTGAAAAAGAAAGTACTCTTCCTACAACATGAAAATAAAGTACTCATTTTATTGAAATAAATGAAAATACTTTTTCTACATCATGAAAAAAAAATGCTCATTTTGTTGAAATGAAAGAAAATACTTATTTTACAGCATGAAAAGAATACTTCTTTTGTTGAAATGAAAGAATATACTTTTTCTATGAAAAGCAAGTATTTTTTTGTTGAAATGAAAAAATACTTTTCTATATCATGTAAAAAATAATACTCATTTGTTGAAATTCAAAAAAAAAAAAATCTATCTATAACATGAAAATAAAGTACTATTAATAATATTTTTATTTAGGATGGGGTGGGGTGAGGGGGTTGGTGGGTAGGTGGGGTTGTGGTTGGGGTTGGGTGGGTGGGTGGAGATGGAGTTTTTGGAAAATGTTTTCCCT
>NW_017673455.1:63095-63250 GCF_001879085.1 Nicotiana attenuata
CCCTTCTATTAATAGGGAAAATATTTTCCTCCAATTGGAGGAAAATGAGTTCATGAGAAAAATATTTTCCAAAATATTTAAGCCAGCCAAATATGAAAAAATTGAAAAATATTTTCCTGCACAAACAAAAGGAGAGACAAAAAGTAGAAAAGAAA
>NW_017673455.1:63270-108617 GCF_001879085.1 Nicotiana attenuata
ACAAAGTAGAAAGAACGGACGGGGGGGGAGAAGTCTAGTGCTAGTTCTTACTAAGACCTCTTTATCTAACTTTCATTTTTGAGTGGTTTCTTTGTTCTCTTATTTGGATTGAAATGAAAGAGGAGCTTCTACCTAAACATTTCTAACACTGATTTCTCCTCCAACAGTCAAGTAACTAGCACTGGTTATTCCAGCAACAGCTCTTACTGTAAAAGAACTAGGACAGTCAACTCCAATTGTAGCAGCGGGCTCCAACCGCATTGATGATAGTCCTTCATTGCGAGTTAGATTGCACGATCAAGATCAAAGTGTCCGTCCATTCGGTAAGTCAGCCAGTCATCATCTCGTACCAAACACACCCTAAAAGGAAACTGCAACATCGGTCAGCCAGTCATCATCTCGTACCAAACACACCCTAAAAGGAAACTGCAACATCGCAAGGGGACAAAGATATATGTACGTAAGGTACGAGCGAAAGAGAGACAAAATGTGACTCTTGACACCTACCAAAAGAGGCTTCCATTATTGTGGCTGCTACGTTAACTTTACAGAAACTTGTTCAGGAGTCAGTACCCATATATTTTACACAGACAAACCAACACTACTAGAAAACTGGCAAAATCCGTCCACAGAATATCGACCAAAATTGGTCGGAATAAAACCCAACCGAAATCGATCGGAATATAAGTAAATTAGTTGCAAAAGTCAAAGAAAATATTTCTAACAGCGGAAATAGTTATCCCACAACAAAGATATAAAAATTCCAACCGATTTCGGTCAGAAATTGGTCCATCTGTGATCAAGGCCTGGTCATACTTGCATATTATCTGCCAAAATATTTTTTAATTAAAATTTTTCAAATATTGGTCAGTATATTTGAAATTCTTCTTTCCCGCCAAAGGCAATTAGTTTATTATTATTATATATATATATATATATATATATATATATATATATATTGTCACGACCCAAGTTTTCTCCCTCCGCAAACTGTCGTGACGGCACCTAGTCTCTACGACTAGCAAAGCCTAACAATTGCGAAAAAAGAACCAAAATGCGGAAAAAACTAATAAAAACTGAAGATAAACAAATATAGAAGTGCTTAAGATGCCGCTCGGCATATACCAATACAAGATCTCAAGAACTGGACAATTCCCAAAACCCGGAATCTCATAAAATCACAAGCTCTGAATACTACATTGTGCGCTAACTCTAGAATGTCTAAACAAAAGTAATTATAGAGGGGAAAATACTATAAGAGAGAATGGAAAGGGACTCCTCGGTCTGCGGACGCGGCAGATATACCTCGAAGTCTCTGGTGAATCACCTCGCCTCAAGAGTAGTAGGGCTAAGTCGGAATACCTGGATCTGCACATGAAAAACATGTGCAGAAAGAGCATGAGTACACCACAGCGGTATTCAGTATGTACCAAGCCTAACCTCGGTCGAGTAGTGACGAGGAAGGTCAGCGCACTACTGATTATAGTTGAGAAATAAGATAAAACAGTATAGAATACGACAATATAGTTAAATGCTAACAGTATGAACTAACACAGAACAATAATAATAAAAACAACTAATATAGAGACAAAAGTAATCACGCAAAGAACACAGCTCAGCATAGAGATAACAACCGGGAATCTCCCATGATACCATTCTGTAGTCCCAAATATAAATATCTAGTGGATCTCTCGGGATACCTTCCCGTAGTCCAAATCATAGTGCGCGGGGATCTACCGGAATCCCGATCCGTAGTCCCAAATATAAATACCCAATACTGGGGGAATCTACCGGGTGCAGTCCCGTAGTTCCAATATAAAAGTGCAGGGGGAGCTCCCGGAATACGAATCCGTAGTCCCAAAGTAAATAGGCAGAGGGGAATCTCCCGGGATACCGTCACGTAGTGCCAAAGTAAACACACAACAGCAACACGAAGAATACTCAATTCAATTCGAATTTCATACCAAGGTAAAACAGGTATTTCTAACCTAGCATGCTGCACATAATCCAAATAAGGCAGTTTGAGCAAATAAACCAATTAAGGCAATTAGACATGCTTCCCTAAGCTAACAGCAGGGTTAAATTACAAGTAGTATAGCAGGAAAGGAAACACAATTAGAGTTACTTAATGAATACACGGTTTTCAACAATTAGCACAAGTACGCACTCGTCACTTCACGTACAAGGCATTTCAAATACCAACAATTCCAAATCCTATGGGGAGTTCCCCCACACAAGGTTAGGCAAGCCACTTACCTTAAACTGGCTCAAAATCAACCCGAAATCACGCTCTTGCAACGAGTACTCGACTGCACATGGCCCAAATCTATTCAAATCAGTTGCATAATGTAAATAAAACTTCAAGTAACTGATTCCACTAATTCATTCTAAGCTAATACACGAAATTAGGAAATATGACCAAAACACCCCCGGTCCCACGTCTCGAAATCGGGTAAAATTTATAAATTCGGAATCCCCACACTTTCACGAGTTTAGTCATACCAAAAGTACCAAAATCGGACCTCAATTGGTCCCTCAAATCACCACTCAAAGCTCTCCAATTAATCAAGCCCTAGCCCCTAATTTACCACTAATTTTCCTTCAAATTTCATGCTTAGAATGATATAAATCACGATAATAATGAGTTTAGAAACCAAGGACCTTACCTCAATGAATCCCTCCGACAATCTCCCTTGAAAATGCTCCCCAAAGCTTCTTCCCGTTTGAAAAGAGATGAAAAATAGCTCAAATTCGCGAAAGGCGAAATATATATGTTCTGACCCAGCAAAACCACATCTGCGGTCCAATTAGCGCACCTGCGGACCCGCACCTGCGGTCCCAGGTGCGCATTTGCGATTCTTGACTTATCCGCCAGCCACCGCACCTGCGATGCATTTCTCGCACCTGCGCCTTCGCAGATGCGCTAACATTTCCGCTTCTGCGGCTCCAACATTCCTTCCTGTTAACCGCATCTGCGGCTTCCCTTTCGCTTCTGGGGGCTCGCACCTGTGGTCCCCAAACCGCAGGTGCGGTTATGACAGTAAACTCAGTAGCTTCAGCTGCAAATTCCCAACTCCAAACTTCCCATTAACCATCCGAAACCATCCCGAGGCCCCCGGGACCTCAACCAAAAGCACCAACAAGTTATATACCACTATCCAAACTTATACAAATCTTCAAAACACCTCAAACAACATCGAATCAACCAATTAACATCGGATTCAAGCCTAAGAACTTCAAAACTCTCAAACTACACTTTTGATCAAAAAGTCTATCAAAACCTCGTCCGAATGACCTGAAATTTTGCACACACGTCACATTCAACGCTACGGAGCTTCTCCAACTCCCGGAATTCCATTCCGACCCCGATATCAATCTCACTATCGAACCGAAAACTTCAAAAATTCAACTTTCGGCATTTCAAGCCTAAATGAGCTACGGACTTCCAAAACACAAATCGGAACACGCTTCGAAATTCGAAATCACCCAACAGAGCTAACGGAACCAACAGAATTCCATTTCGAGGCCGTCTTCACACTGTTCCGGATACGGTCTAAATTTTAAAACTTAAGCTCTTATTTAGGGACTATGTGTCCCAAAACTCTCCGAAACTCCAAATAAATCCTCCCGGCAACTCACAATAGCAGAAGCAAACACGGGGAATGCAGTTAATAGGGGATCGGGGCGTTAATTGTTAAAACGACCAGCCGGGTCGTTACATCCTCCCACACTTAAACATTCCTTCGTCCTCGAACGGGCATAGAGACATACCTGAAGTAGTGAAAAGATGAGGGTAACAGCTGCGCATATCTTGCTTGGTCTCCTAAGTCGCCTCCTCGACCGGCTGACCCGCCACTGAACCTTTACTGATGCAATGTTCTTTGACCTCAGCTTTTGAATCTGCCTGTCCAATGTCGCCACTGGCTCCTCAACATAATATAGATCCTTGTCCAACTAGACTGAACTGAAATCCAACACGTGCGACGGATCACCGTGATACCTCCGGAGCATCGAAACATGAAATACCGGATGAACTCCTGCCAAGCTGGGAGGTAAGGCAAGCTCATAAGCAAACTTCCCAACACGCCTCAATATCTCAAAAGGCCAAATAAACCTCAAACTCAATTTCCCTTTCTTCCCAAATCTCATAACGCCCTTCATAGGCGAAACTCGAACCATGTAGGAAACATCACGAACCTTCCGGTCCGCATAACTCTTCTTTCTGGACTGGGTTGTACGGAGTCTATCCTGAATTACATTGACTTTCTCCAAAGCATCTTGTACCAAGTCTGTGCCCAATAATCTAGCCTCACCCGGCTCAAACCAACCCACCGGGGATCTACACCGCCTACCATACAAGGCCTCATATGGTGCCATCTGAATGCTGGACTGATAGATGTTGTTGTAGGCAAACTCCGCCAATGGAAAGAACTGATCCCAAGACCCTCCAAACTCAACCACACACGCACGGAGCATACCCTCAAGAATCTGAACAGTGCGCTCAGACTGTCCGTCCGTCTAAGGAAGAAATGTTGTACTCAACTCCACCCGAGTACCCAACTCATGCTGTACGACCCTCCAGAACCGTGATGTGAACTGAGTACCTCTATCTGAAATGATGGAAACTGGAATACCATGCAGATGAACAATCTCCCGGATATAAATCTCCACCAGCCGCTCCAAACAAAAGGTAGTACACACAGGAATGAATTGCACGGACTTGGTCAGCCGATCCACAATCACCCAAATGGCATCGAACTTCCTCAAAGTCCGTGGGAGCCCAGTTACGAAGTCCATGGTGATCCGCTCCCACTTCCACTCCAGAATCTCTATCTGCTACAACAATCCACCCGGTCTCTGGTGCTCATACTGCACCTGCTGACAATTGAGGCACCGAGCTACAAACCCAACTATATCTTTCTTCATCCGCCTCCACCAATAGTGCTGCCTCAAATCCTGGTACATCTTCGCGGCACCAGGATGGATGGAATACCGCAATTGTGGGTCTCCTCTAGAATTAACTCTCGAAGCCCATCCACATTGGGCATACAAACTCAACCCTGCATCCTCAATACCCTGTCATCCCCAATGGTCACATCTCTGGCATCGCCATGCAAAACCTTGTCCTTGAGGACAAGCAAATGAGGGTCAACAAACTGACGCTCCCGGATACGATCAAACAAGGAAGACCGAGAGACCACGCAAGCTAGAACCCAACTGGGCTCCGAAAGATCCAATCTCACAAACTGGCTGGCTAAGGCCTGAACATCCATCGCCATGGGCCTCTCTGCTGCTGGTAAATAAGCCAAACTCCCCAAACTCTCCACCCGACGACTCAAATCATCGGCCACCACATTGGCCTTGCCCGGGTGATACAAAATAGTGGTATCATAGTCCTTCAGCAGTTCTAACCATCTCCTTTGATGCAAATTAAGATCCTTCTGCTTGAATAGATGCTGTAAACTCCGGTGATCAGTATAAATCTCACAAGGCACACCATAAAAATAACGACGCCAGATCTTCAAGGCGCGAACAATATCAGCTAACTTGAGATCATGGACAGAATAATTCTTCTCATGTACCTTCAACTGTCAAGACGCGTAGGCAATCACCCTACCGTCTTGCATCAATACCGCTCCAAGGCCAACCCTCGAGGCATCACAATAGACAGTATAAGACCCCGAACCGGTAGGCAATATCAAAACTGGGGTTGTAGTCAGAGCTGTCTTGAGCTTCTGAAAACTCTCCTCACACTCTTTCGTCCACTGGAACGGAGCACCCTTCTAGGTCAGCCTGGTCATAGGCACTGCAATAGATGAAAATTCCTAAACAAATCGACGGTAATAACCCGCCAAGCCAAGAAAATTGCGGATCTCTGTAGCTGAGGATGGTTTGGGCCAACTTTGCATTGCTTCCACTTTCTTCGGATCCACCTTTATCCCCTCACTAGATACCACGTGACCCAAGAATGCCGTGGAATCCAACTAGAACTCACATTTCGAGAACTTAGCATATAGATTCTTCTCTCTTAATGTCTAAAGCACTGTCCTCAGGTGCTGCTCAGGATCTTCCCGACTCCGGGAATATACCAGAATGTCATCAATAAAGACAATAACGAATGAGTCGAGATATGGCCGGAATACACACTGCATCAAATGCATGAAGGCTGCTAGGGCATTGGTCAGACCAAATGACAAAACAAGGAACTCGTAATGACCATACCGAGTCTTGAAGGCAGTCTCCGGGATATCTGGTTCCCGAATCTTCAACTGATGATAGCCTGAACGCAAGTCAATCTTAGGAAACACACGAGCACCCTGTAACTGATCAAACAGGTCATCTATACGAGGCAAAGGATAACGGTTCTTCATTGTAACCTTGATCATAGATACACATACGCATAGAACCATCCTTTTTCTTCACAAACAAGATAGGAGCACCCCAAGGTGATACACTGGGCCGAATGAAACCCTTATCAAGCAATTCCTGTAACTGCTCCTTCAACTCCTTCAACTCAGGAGGAGCCATACGGTATGGAGGAATAGAAATGGGCTGAGTGCTCGGCAACAGATCAATGCCAAAATCAATATCTCTATCAGGCGGCATGCCCGGAAGATCAGCTGGAAACACATCAGAGAAATCCCGTACTACTGGGACTGAATTAACTGTAGGGGTATCAATACTGACATCTCTCACATAAGCTAGATATGCGTCACACCCCTTCTCAACCATACGCCGAGCCTTAAGGAATGAAATAACTGTACTGGAAGTATAATCTAAGGTACCCCTCCACTCTACTCGCGGTACACCTGGCATAGCCAGCGTCACGGTCTTTGGGTGACAATCAAGAATAGCATAATGGGGAGACAACCAGCCCATGCCCAGAATAACATCAAAATCTACTATGCTGAGCAATAACAAATTGGCTCTGGTGTATACGATAGAATCGGAGGGTCCGATTTCTCGTAATCAAGGCACTTCAAAAGATCATCACAAAGGCTTGAGGATGCAAGGTTACGGTCGAGCTTTCCTTCCTCGAGGTTCGTCGACGCTCGAGCTTGAGATAATGTTGACCCCGGCTATGGTAGAAATGGGGAGTTCCCAAGACACACGACTAGGACTGACAAAGTCTAGTGGGTTGTTCTGAACCCAAATCAGGGCGTCATTAAGCTGTCCCATCCCCATATCTATGTAATTAATGTATTTTGTACTATGTTGGGATTTCCCTCCTATATAAAGGGAGTCCTTGTCATTTTGTAAGAACCATGTTGCTTCACTTGCTCCACAAGAAATATACAAGAACATTCTCTCTGCTCTCTTACATATTCACTTGATATTATTGCTTCCATTTATTATCTTCATTATTGTTCATCATTTATTGCTTATCATTGGCCATAAAGAGCCTTCTTTGATTTTATCATAACTGTTAGTCATACATCGATCACCTTCGATAGCTCACAGTCAAGCCCCGGAATCGACCTCGAGGCCCCCAAATCGACAAGCTCGAGGCCCCGATTGTCAACCTATCGGTTTGGTTATCACCCCATTCCTAACTCTTATTTCATTTCTAAGTCTTACACATAACATCAACTACTCTACAACCGGCATAAAAATAGATCATGTATTTTTAGAGTCGCATAATCAAATTTAATTGTTATTACCATTTTCACGGTAAACAGTTTGGCATCCACCGTGGGGCTAATAATAATAGTGATTATTTTCTTGCTGGTTCCATTACACAACGCAAGTTATCTTTCACCTTTTGTCTTGTCCAAAGATCTTTGATTTCAGGTCGAAATGTCTGACTCAGTAAATAATAACCTTGAGAACCCCGGAGAGAATGGTGTGGCTGTTCCAGGTGTTGGTGAGCCACCACGAAACCTTGAGAATGCACCAGGACCAATTCCGTTGGACGAAGTCTCGCGCGACACTCAACACGTCGAAATAAGCTCCCACACTAACAGGAGCATACACCTGGGCGACCAACAAGAAGCCCAGGAAATCCCAGCGCGGGAAGAACGGGAGGTTAGCCTTCATGTTATTTTTGAAATGTTGCACGCACAACAGCTGGCTATTGCTCAGCTGCAAAGCCACCAGAAAACTCCTAGCACAGTAGCACCGGGGACAACTCCCCCAGCCGAATAGGTACCTAAGAGATCGAGCAATAACGGGTCGATGGCCGATCCCGTCATCGTAAAGATACTCGAGGACCTCACCAGAAGGATCGAATCGGGCGAGAAAATGATAGAAGCCAATGATAAGAAGGTCGAGACTTAAAACACCAGGGTCGACCAAATTCCAGGAGCGCCCCTGATCTTGAAGGGTGTGGACTCAAAGAAGTTCGTACAGAAGCCGTTCCCAAAGAAAGCGGCCCCGAAACCCACTCCAAAGAAGTTCAGAATGCCCGACCTCCCAAAGTATAACGGAATGTCGGACCTCAACGAGCACGTCACCGCCTACACTTGTGCAGTAAAGGGAAACGACCTAAGGGACGACGAGATCGAGTCCGCCCTGCTGAAAAAGTTCGGGGAGACGCTGTCTAAATGGGCAATGATGTGGTATCACAACCTGGCCCCAAACTCGATAGATTCATTTGCCATGTTAGCAGATTCTTTCATTAAGGCACATGCTGGTGCTATCAAAGTAGCAACAAGGAAATCCGACATCTTCAATATTAAATAGAGAGATAATAAGATGCTACGAGAGTTCGTATATCGCTTCCAGATGGAACAAATAGAACTACCACCAGTCTCCGACGACTGGGCGGTACAGGCCTTCACGCAAGGTCTGAACGAACGAAGCTCGGTGGCTTCGAAACAGCTGAAGCAGAACCTAGTCGAGTACCCGGCCGTGACCTGGTCGGATGTTCATAACCGATACCAGTCGAAAATCAGGGTCGAGCACGACCAGCTGGGGACCCCCTTGGGCTCGGTATATCCAAGCAGGCTCCTGACAAAGGAGCCAAAGCAAACAAAGAAAGATATCAGCCATACATCGAAGACCGGAGAAATGCCCCAAGGCGCAACCCACCTCGAAACGATCAAAAGATAGACCGAGGACAGAATCCTCGGGGACTCATCAACAGAGCCGGGTTCGATAGGAATGCAGGACCAACGGAGGCACCTCGCTTGTAAGAATACAACTTCAACGTCGATATATCGGACATCGTTTTTGCCATCAGCAAAATCAGAGATGCCAAGTGGCCCAGGCCTGTGCAATCGGATCCTTCGCAAGGGAATCATAACTTAATGTGTGAGTTTCACAACACACATGGCCACATGACCGAGGATTGCCGCCAGCTTCGAGAAGAAATAGCCAAGTTACTCAAAAAAGGTCATCTCCGAGAACTCCTAAGCGACCGGGCCAAAAATCAGTTCCGGGAAAGAGAGGCGGGTAAGAAGAACAAAACGAATGAGCCGTGGCATGTTATCCACATGATCTTGGGAGGCATCGATGCTCCACAGGAACCCGTGATGAGAAGGACGAAAATATCCATCACCAGAGAAAAATGAACCCGGGGGTACATACCCGAAGATGCCCTCACATTCGGCGAAGAGGACACTGAGACCTTGTCTCAACCTCACAATGACGCATTGGTAATCTCTTTCCTCGTAAATACATTTCAAATAAAACGTGTACTCGTGGATCCACGTAGCTCGGCCAACATTATCAGGTCGAGGGTAATAGAGCAGCTCGGACTGCTTGACCAAATCGTGCCCGCCGCTCGAGTCCTCAACAGATTCAACATGGCACGTGAAACAACGAAAGGAGAAATCACCCTCCCAGTCAACGTGGCCGGCATAACCCAAAACGTCAAATTCCATGTCATTGAAGGAGACATGAGGTACAACGCCTTGTACGGGAGACCGTGGATACACTACATGAGAGCAATACCATCCACCTTCCACCAAATGATAAAATTCCCGACAAAGGATGGAATTAAAATCGTCTACGGGGAACAACATGCGGCAAGAGAAATGTTTGCGGTGCACGATGTGGCGCCGGCACCAATACCTCCACCCGCAAAAGAGCCAAAAGGCAATCAAACCACATCTTCGGTTAAGCCCGATTAAACAAAGTAGAAGACCGTACCGCGTCCTCATCACGAGCGACTAGGACATATCGGACCTCGAAAACTCGCCGGCACATCCCACACTAAGGTATAACCTCTCCCTTTTCATTTTATAGTTCACACTAACCCTTATGCAGGCGCCCGATCGAAGCAGTCGAAACGCTAACCCAGCTCGAAGACCTTAATGTTTTAAAGCATCCATTGCACTCTTTTCCTTAGGTCGAGTTTTTATCCCGAAAAGGGTTTTACCAGCAAGGTTTTTTGACGAGGCAACATCCACATGCTACCTAAGGAAGACTCAACAAGTATTCAAGGCTTCTTTTGCAATCAACCTCGAACACTGGGGGGCATCCCCCCGGAAGGCCATCCATCGGAAAAACCAAGAAACGCCAAATGGGGTCCTGATAGGAAAATGATGTATCGAGCCAAACGGTCAAATGAATTGTGTCCGTATAGCCGGACCCAACGGCGAAAACACGTATACTTCATCCCCCCGGAAGGCCATCCATCGGAAAAACCAAGAAACGCCAAATGGGGTCCCGATAGGAAAATGATGTACCGGGCCAAGATGTCGAACGAACCGTGTCCGTATAGCCGGACCCAACGGCGAAAACATGTATACTTGCACCGAGTAATCGAAGGATACCTTTTATCAAAGCATCTCACACTCCAAAAGAAACTCAGCATTTTTGCAAAAACGACTCCTCCGTCGAAAACATCCCTAACACTTGGGGACTGGCGTCAACAATTCAACACATGAGCGACCTCCGGGTCGGGACTCCAAACTCATAAGCCCTCAACAAGGCAACATAAAAATCACAAAACATCTCCAAGGACGAAAATGCCCCAAACACTTGGGGACTGGCGTCAAAATCTCAAAAATCGTATGACCTCAGGGTCGGAACCTCTGGAATCATAAGCCCTCAATGAGGCAATACTATGTTTACAAGTATCGAAGGCAATACTATGTTTACAAGTATCGGCTCCCAAACCAGGATACCCTCGATGACTTGGGGACTGCCACCAATCACCATTCATTAAAAAACCTGAGGCCATAAGACCCCGAGCGGGCAGACTCGGTCTCGTAAGACCTACATAAGGCAGCAACAACTTCTTTAGGACCTCAAGGAAGGCATGAACCATACTTGTACCAAGTATCTAAAACCTGTAAGACCTCAAAGGCATGAAAATTTTGTAAGACCTTGCTAAGGGCATAAACCCAATCTCAAAGTTTAGGCTATATATCGAACTTGTAAGACCCCTAAAAGGCATACCCTCGATATAGACGCCCAAACTACTTCACTCGGGATCAAAAATGGCTCCGACCAATAAGGCTGTACCAGCCAAACTAACGCAACTCGGGGACGCCCGACCGTCGCTACAAAATCACAGGCCTTCAATTACTTCGAATCTACTTTGAAAAGAACCGGTTAAACAGGCTACCCTCGACATAGGCAAAAGAGCTTCGACCATGTCAGCTCCAAATCACAGGCTTCGAGATACTCAGGCTTCGAGCCAAACCTCCCGGGGTGCTCGATCATCGCCACAAAATGACTCATAATCGAGGTTCTTATTGAACTGTCGAAGAGTCAGGCAAGAATATTTCAAAAGTCCTTATTGAGGGAAAACCAAAGCCTATAAAAGGTCGCTTCGACCCAAGGCGTAAGAGCCATTGTCACCAGCCCACATGGAAGGCCGCATCGGCCCAAGGCGTAAGAGCCATTAGCGCCAGCCCACATGAAAGGCCGCATCAGCCCAAGGCGTAAGAGCCATTATCGCCAGAACTCACAAATACAGAAACTTGAGGGTCGAATGAGCTTGAGTCGAAACCTGACTCGTAGACTGAACCCAAAATAGTTAACTAAAAATGCCTAAGGGAAAAAGCGTAAGAGCTCAAACGCCAGCTTACGCTAAAAGGTCGCTTCGACCCAAGGCGTAAGAGACATTGTCGCCAGTCCGTGCAAACACGAAAACTTGAGGGTCAAATGAGCTCGAGCCGAAACCCGGCTCGGAGACTAAACCCAAAACAGTTGATCAAAACATGTCTAAAAAAACAAAAGCATAAGAGCTCAAACGCCAGCTTATACTGAAGGCTCGCATCGGCCGAATACATAGAAGCCTACGGGCCAGCCCGATGAGCCTCAGGGCCATATTGCGAATCTAAGGATTCCTATCGACTGAAAATACCAGTTCGCTTGACCAAATTCGAGACAGAAAGGGATACAGAAGAAGTAAAGCCACGAGGTTTTCTCTTATACACATATACAGAAAAAATGCAATCTCCATTTACAAACATGCTTTGAAAATGCTACATACAGATGGCAAAATCTACGCCCCTCCCCTTGGGGCTACGGCCTGCCGGCTTTATCTTCGCTTTCTTCGGTGTCGGACAGAAATAACCGAGCATCACGCTCGTCCGGCCTTGCTCGCGCCAACTCTTCCGACAGGACAAAACCCCTAGCACAGATCTCCTCGAGAGTCTTTCTTCGAGACTTGCAACGAGCATATTCTTTGATCCTCTCTTCGGCGGTCGAGGATCCTTCTCAGCTCAGCTTCATCATCGGTAGCGTCCTTAAAATAGATCTCCATCTCCTGGTCAGCCTTAGTTTGGCTCATTACGGCTTCAGCCCGGGCATCAACGATCTTAGCCCTGACCTTCGAAAGCTCGGACTCGAGCTTCGTAATCGCATTGCGTTCAAACCAAAGCATTATCGCGAGCTAAGCGGAGTTGAGTCTCAAAGGCGTGAACTTTAGCAAGGGCACCCTTCTCCTCTAAAGCCTGAATCTCCGCCTGAGCTCCTAGCTCATCATGTTCATTCTTGGCTCGGCCAGCTTCATCTCGAAGAAGATCCAGGGCCTCTGTGCTTTTCTGCAGCTGAGATAAATGAAGTGCTAGCCTCAGAAGCTAGAAGGCGGAACACATACTCACCCAAGACAGAAAACTACCTGCTCTTTCAAGTAGCTCTCATAATTCAAGCTCCGGCTCACCTCATACCGCAAGCGTGCCAGCTCGACATCCTTTTCATCACAAAGGAGCCTAAGGGATCTCTCCTCACTTAGAGCTTTCCGCAGCCTGGCTTCATGACGAAGCAGCCCGAACTTAAGCCTGTCGAAGGCCTGCAAAAGAAAACCCAATAAGGAAGGGAAGACGCAAAATTCAAAGGCCTATGTCGAAACTCACCACGAAGATAAGTCGCTGGGCTTCCTCGAAAGCCGAGCGCACATCTGTTAATCTAGCTCCCTTAGATCTGAAAGAGTCGACTCCGGTCGAGGCATGGTCGCTCGGAGTTTGCGACCCCGGGTTTCTAGTATCCCTCGAAGTACTGTCAACGGAAAAAGAAGGCGACAGCAACGGGGAAACCACCTTTCCAAAACCAGGAACCACGGGCGCGGCAAGCTCGGACGATGACTCCGCGCCGAAGCCTCGGTCCCGTTTCGCCTTGCTTTGAGCGCCATCACCCTATAAAGGCATCTCTCGCTTATTGTTGTCCGATGAAGGTTGTCCGATGCCAGCAACGGCAAGATTAATACGCGTAAAGGGAAATGCCTCTCCAAATGAAGGAAGGGAAAGGAAAAAATAGCACAACATGCACCGTGATGTTTTGCTTCCCATCTGCCCCAGGACAAGGCTCGCCACTTGCGCTCATCACGAGTCGAGTGGGTCGCCAACTTCCGAACCCAATCCGGCAGATCTGGAATATCGCCCGACGCTCAAGAAACCGCTGCAAAAAAAAGAAAAAAAGGCAGGTTACGAAACCAGCTTTCGCCATAAACAAAACTGAGAAGGCACGCAGTGTACCACTTACGTGTATAATTCTATTCCTCAGGGAATTGCATAAGCTCCACGGGGATAACGTCAGTGGCCCGGATTCAGACGAATCGACTCATCCACTCTCGATCTCCTTCGTCCTCATGATCAATAACAAAGGGCGTGGTCGACCGGGATCGCAAGGTTAGCAGACCTCGATGGTGAAAGGGCCGGTACAGCCTAATAAGAGGACTGAGCGTGAATTCAAGACCCGCCTTTTCCCCAAACAATCTCATCATCAACACTATTCGCCAAAATAATGGGTGGATTTGCGCCAAGGTAACCCGATACTTTAAACAGAAGTCAAACACAACCCTGTCATGGATTCATCAGCACGATCCGTGATGCCCTCATCCGGGGAAAGTATCTGTAACACTACTTTCTCCCCCCAGCCGCAATCTTTTCTCACTAACCCAAGATGCTCTTCTCCTATCAAAGAAGTAATCTTCAAGGTATGCTCTCGTTGGTCCCGAATACCGGAGGCGGAGCTCTCCCCTCTCTGCCCGACAGACCCCGATGTAACAGTCATGGCAATGGCAAAATCAGAGAACTAAAGTAAGGAATCGGTCCAAGTACGTTGGTACTGAAATGATGAAAGGCTTAACGCAGGAAAAGAAGGGTAAATACTTAGAAGGGTGGGACCTCCAAAAGAGCAGAAACAACCCTACATATATATGGAGAAAACGACGATGATCTGCCTGTCTCAAAGGCCGATCAAAAACACTGACCGATGTCACTTCGGGAAGCTACGCTGGCGAAACCACCTCGATAGCTTTGCAGCCATATGGTACGTTAGGCGACGCCATGTAATGTTTCGGGAACGGAGATCCCCGTACCACTGCAAGTCGCGAGGTGGTACCCGACCTCGATGCCTCCATCAAAAGAGAAGTTAGGCTCTAAGAAGCCAACGACATCATCGGAAGTCCCGAGGTGCTACTCGACCTCGAGGACCTCCATCAAAGAGGAGTTAGGCTCTAAGAAGCCATCGACACCATCGCATGTCCCGAGGTGGTACCCGACCTCGAGGACCTCCATCAAAGGGAAGTTAGGTTCTAAGAAGCCAACGACATCATTATAGGCCTCGAGGTGGTACTGGGCCTCGAGGACTTCCGTCAAAAAGGAGTTAGGCTCCGAGAAAATAATCGTTTAAGCTCCACCCATGTGAGCTTGCTCTCAGGGTGCCATCTAATTTCCTACCTACAACGCCTTAAGGCTACCTACGCTAAGTTCAGAACAAGTTTCCAGATGGCTCGGGTTTGAACAAACCCCCACTCGGGGACTGCTCTCGAAAGCTTGAAGGCAATCCCTATCATCGGACCTCCGGGAAAATTCTCCCCCCCCCCCAAAGCTTACCACGAGGTCTGAATGATAAATCACGGTATCAAGGCTCGAGGCGTTACTTTCATTCAACTCGAAGTAAAGGTCCCGACGACTCGAATCATCGGTCCAATCCAGGCTTGGTCCGAGGAACGGCAAAGGGTTCCATGGGGAGCCATATTAATCAATCAAAAGTCAGGAAAAAATACTTATACCTGGGCTCAATATAGATACCAACCGGTAGAGTGCTCTCCGGAAAGAAGGAGCAAAGGCGAAAAAGCTCAAGTGATTTTCAGAATCATGCATTCAGAGTCTCCATAAGCACAAATAAAAGGAAACATAGCAAACACGAGAGACAAAATTGGGGAAACATCTTTGTATTCATAAGCACTTGATTACAAAAACCCACGAGGGGTCCTTACATATGGTTGCAAAAGCACACGGAGGGTCCTTATATAGAAACAAAGAAACAAAAAGGTGTACATATATGATTAGAGCTCAGAGCCTAGCCTATTCTCTAGGGAGCACCCTCGGCGGCAGTATACTCAAGCACCGCTTCCTCGACGGTCTCATCTCGAACTCCCAAAGTAGCATCTTCAAAGGAGAAGATAAAGAAGAGGAAAGTGGGAGGAGCAGAAAGGGATGAAAAAATGCCATAGCCCGCCAAAGAGCAAAGGCTTTACCCAGGCCAGAAAGATCATGGCCCGGTAGAAGACTTGGCGGGCATCGGCCTCGCTTGCATGGCTACTTTGAATCCACTTCTTGGGACATTGTCCATGCAAGCTACCAGCCAGAGGTACCACTTCAACCCACAGAAAGCAAAGGGGGTGAAGTGTCACACCAGAACGGGGTAGGAGGGTGAGCAGCGGTGTATAGTCCGAGCGCGCTCATGAGCAGCAGTGTATAGTCCAAACACATTCCCAAGACGGAAGAGATCGGCCTCCCTGTCTCACCATCTCGAGCCAACAACGATAACAGTAACAACAACAACAACAACAAATTGGTGTAATTTCGCTCGGCAAGAGGAAGCCCTATGAAAGGGCTGCGGCATGGCTGATGAAAACGCCGCCATATGGCCCTGAGACCGCGGGGCTCAAAAATGGAAAATGACAATGAATGGGGATAAAGAGAAGAGAAGGGCGAAAGACTAATCTTAGAACACTTGAATAAAGAAGTGGCTCCAAGAGGTTCCCTTTTATAGGGAATGGCAGCGTAACCGGCGGCCCCATTAGTGTCTTTGAAAGATGTATCGGCAGGAGCAATCAATGCGTTTTCGAAAAACGGACTGACGACGATATGATTATTCTGAAGAATAAAGGTCGACAGTGCAATGGATAATACTGGAAAAATGGACTGACGGGATGTTCCGGTTATCACAAAGGCTTACACAATCAATATGGTATCATCACGGGAAATTCGAAAAGATGGTTGTCAAAGTCGTTTCTTGTATCTCTACTCTAACAAACGCGGGGACTATCTGTATACGGTAGAATCGAAGGGTCCGGTTTCTGGTGATCAAGGCACTTCGGAAGATCATCACGAGGCTCGAGGCTGCAAGGCTACGGTCGAGTTTTCCTTCCTCGAGGTTCGTCGACGCTCGACCATGAGATAATGTTGAACCCGGCTATGGTAGAAATGGGGTGTTCCCAAGACATACGACTAGGACTGACAAAGTCTAGTGGGTTGTTCTGAACCCAAATCAGGGCGTCATTTAGCTGTCCCATCCCCATATCTATGTAATTAATGTATTTTGTACTATGTTGGGATTTCCCTCCTATATAAAGGGAGTCCTTGTCATTTTGTTGGAACCCTGTTGCTTCAGTTGCTCCACACGAAATATACAAGAACATTATCTCTGCTTTCTAACATATTCTCTTGATATTATTGCTTTTATTTATTATCTTCATTATTGTTCATCATTTATTGCTTATCATTGGCCATAAAGAGCCTTCTTTGATTTTATCATAACTGTTAGTCATACTTCGATCACCTTCGATAGCTCATAATCGAGCCCCGGAATCGACCTTGAGGCCCCCGAATCGACAAGCTCGAGGCCCGGATTGTCAACCTATCGGTTTGGTTATCACCCCATTCCTAACTCTTATTTCATTTCTAAGTCTCACACATAACATCAACTGCTCTACAACCGGCATAAAAATAGATCATGTATTTTTGGAGTCCCATAATCACATTTAATTGTTATTACCATTTTCACGGTAAACATCTGGTCTCAAAACCACTAAGAGCAACCAAACATGACCGATAAACGCGGTCCACAACAATAAAATCTCCAACTGGAGTAGAAACATAAACAGGAGAACTCAAAGAATCCCGAGATACACCCAAATACGGGGAAAAATAAGAGGACACATAAGAATTAGTGGAGCCTGGATCGAATAGAACCGATGCATCTCTGTGACAAACCAGGACAATGCCTGTGATGATAGAATCGGAGGTAATCGCCTCGGTACGGGCAGGAAGGGCATAATATCTGGCCTGGCCTCCCCCTCTAAGGCGACCTCTACCTCCCCGAACTCCACCTCTAGCTGGCTCAGCAGGTGGGGTAGCAACTGGAGCTGTAACTATAGCCTGAGAACTCTGCTGGGCACGCTGTGGCTGAGAAGTCTGTGGAGGTTCACCCCTCCTAAGTCTGGGGCAATCCCTCACCATATGGCGTGTGTCACCAAACACAAAACAAGCTCTGGGAGGACGTGGCGGCTGTGACTGGCTCGGGCCAGGTCTATTGGACTGACCACTGGAAGCACCCCGCGCAGGAGGCGCACTAGATACTGGAGGTGCATAATAAGACTCCTGAGGTTTGGGAGAAGCTGGAATACCACTGGCTGCTGGAAGAGCTGAATGAACGGGGCGACTCATATAACCCCTACCATGAAGAGCTGAAGCTGGGGTACGGGCACCAGAATAGTGACCCGACTCTCGAGACCTCTTGGCCTCCATCTCCTCTCTATCCCGAGCATGCATACCCTTTACTCTCCTAGCAATGCTCACCACCTGCTGATAAGAAATATCCATCTCCAACTCCCGAGCCATACTAGACCTGATGCTGGGAATGAGCCCCTCAATAAACCAGCGAACCTTCTCGCGAACAGTAGAAACCAAAGCTGGTGCATGTCTAGCCAAGTCGGTGAAACGGGCAGCATACTCCGAGACAGTCATAGTACCCTGACGCAAATGCTCAAACTCTGCGCGCCAAGCGTCCCTGAGACTCTAGGGAACATACTCTCTCGTGAACATATCTGAAAACTGAGCCCAAGTCAGGGAAGCTGCCTCATCCAGACTGTTTAACTCATAAGCACGCCACCACTGATAGGCGGCACCTCGAAGCTGGAAGGTAGTGAAGGAAACCCCGCTAGATCCTGATATACCCATGGTACGGAGGATGCGGTAGCACTCCTCTAGAAATCCAAGAGCATCATCTGAGGCTAGTCCACTGAATGTAGGAGGCTGATACTTCTTGAACCTCTTAAGCCTTTTTTGCTCCTCCTCTGAAGCTACTGCCCTCTCCTCGGGCTGAGCTGGGGCTACCAGCTGTACAGGAATAATCTCTGGGACCTGATCCACATGCACTCGCTGCTCAGGAGTGTGGGCGGCGGGAGTCTGTGCTCCTCCCCGGCCTGGGATGTAGCTGCAGCAAGGGAAAGCAACCCTGCCTGAGCTAGAGTGGTGTAGATAGTCATAAACTGCACCAAAGTCTCCTGGAGTGCTGGAGTAGTAGTAGTTGTGGGCGTATCAGGCGCCTGGGCTCCAGCTGGAACTGCTAGCGGCTCCTCTGAAGTAGCTCGCGCGGGTGCTCTAGCCGCACCGCGTGCGCGTCCTCGACCTCTACCCCGGCCCCGGCCTCTGACGTCTACAGTAGGGGCGCAGGTGCCTGATCATCTCGGGTAGCACATGTCCTCACCATCTGCGAGAGAATAGAAGGCAGAGGTTTAGAATTGTGATATCCAAATCTCGCATGATAAGGAAATCAAATGAAGTGGAATTTTCCTAAAAGTTACATAGCCTCTCGTAGATGAGTACAGACGTCTCCGTACCGATGCGCGAGACTCTAATAAACCGGCTTGTGATTCATGACTCCTATGAACCTAAAGCTCTGATACCAACTTGTCACGGCCCAAGTTCTCCCTCCGTGAACTGTCTTGACGGCACCTAGTCTCTACGACTAGGTAAGCCTAAAAATTGCGGAAAAAGAACCGAAATACGGAAAAAACTAATAAAAACTTAAGATAAACAAATATAGAAGTGTTTAAGATGCCGCTAGGCATATACCAATACAAGATCTCAAAAACTGGACGATTCCCAAAACCCGAAATCTCATGAAATCACAAGCTATGAATACTACATTGTGCTTTAACTCAAGAATGTCTAAACAAAAGTAAATACAGAAGGGCTAAATACTATAAGAGAGGATGGAAAGGGACTCCTCGGTCTGCGGACGCGGCAGATATACCTCAAAGTCTCTGGTGAATCACCTCGCCTCAAGAGTAGTAGGGCTGAGTCGGAATACCTAGATCTGCACATGAGAAACATGCGTAGAAAGGGCATGAGTACACCACAGCGGTACTCAGTAAGTGCCAGGCCTAACCTCGATCGAGTAGTGACGAGGAAGGTCAGGGCCCTACTGATTATAGCTGAGAAATAAGATAAAACACTATAGAATACAACAATATAATTAAATGCTAACAGTATGAACTAACATAGGATAATAAGAATAACAACAACTAATATAGAGACAGAAGTAATCACGGAAAGAACACAGCTCAGCATAGAGATAACAACCGGGAATCTCCCAGGATACCGTCTTGTAGTCCCAAATATAAATATCCAGTGGATCTCCCGGGATACCGTCCTGTAGTCCAACCCATAGTACGCGGGGATCTACTGAAATCCCGATCCATAGTCCCAAATATAAATACGCAGTACTCGACCATGACATAATGTTGACCCCGGCTATGGTAGAAATGGGGAGTTCCCAAGACACACGACTAGGACTGACAAAGTCTAGTGGGTTGTTCTGATCCCAAATCAGCCATCCCCATATCTATGTAATTAATGTATTTTGTACTATGTTGGGATTTCCCTCCTATATAAAGGGAGTCCTTGTCATTTTGTTGGAACCATGTTGCTTCAGTTGCTCCACACGAAATATACAAGAACATTCTCTCTGCTTTATAACATATTCTCTTGATATTATTGCTTTTATTTATTATCTTCATTATTGTTCATCATTTATTGCTTATCATTGGCCATAAAGAGCCTTCTTTGATTTTATCATAACTGTTAGTCATACTTCGATCACCTTCGATAGCTCATAGTCGAGCCCCGGAATCGACCTTGAGGCCCTCGAATCGACAAGCTCGAGGCCCCGATTGTCAACCTATCGGTTTGGTTATCACCCCATTCCTAACTCTTATTTCATTTCTAAGTCTCACACATAACATCAACTGCTCTACAACCGGCATAAAAATAGATCACGTATTTTTGGAGTCCCATAATCAAATTTAATTGTTATTACCATTTTAACGGTAAACATCTGGTCTCAAAACCACTAAGAGCAACCAAACATGACCGATAAACGCGGTCCACAACAATAGAATCTCCAATTGGAGTAGAAACATAAATAGGAGAACTCAAAGAATCCCGAGATACACCCAAATACGGGGAAAAATGAGAGGACACATAAGAATAAGTGGAGCCTGGATTGAATAGAACCGATGCATCTCTGTGACAAACCAGGATACCTGTGATGATAAAATCGGAGGCAATCGCCTCGGTACGGGCAGGAAGGGCATAATATCTGGCCTGGCCTCCCCCTCTAGGGCGACCTCTACCTCCCAGACCTCCACCTCTAGCTGGCTGAGCAGGTGGGGTAGCAACTGGAGCTGTAACCATAGCTTGAGAACTCTGCGGGGCACGTTGTGGCTGAGAAGTCTGTGGAGGTTCACCCCTCCTAAGTCTGGGGTAATCCCTCACCATATGGCGTGTGTCACCACACTCAAAACAAGCTCTGGGAGGACGTGGCGGCTGTGACTGGCTCGGGCCAGGTCTGTTAGACTGACCACTGGAAGCACCCCGCGCAGGAGGCGCACTAGATACTGGAGGTGCATAATAAGACTCCTGAGGTTTGGGAGAAGCTAGAATACCACTGGCTGCTGGAAGAGCTGAATGAACGGGGCGACTCATATAACCCCTACCATGAAGAGCTGAAGCTGGGGAACGGGCACTGGAATAGTGACCCGACTCTCGAGACCTCTTGGCCTCTCTCTCCTCTCTATCCCGAGCATGCATACCCTTTACTCTCCTAGCAATGCTTACCACCTACTGATAAGAAATATCCATCTCCAACTCCCGAGCCATACTAGACCTGATGCTGGGAATGAGCCCCTCAATTAACCAGCGAACCTTCTCGCGAACAGTAGAAACCAAAGCTGGTGCATGTCTAGCCAAGTCGGTGAAACGGGCAGCATACTCCGAGACAGTCATAGTACCCTGACGCAAATGCTCAAACTCTGCGCGCCAAGCGTCCCTGAGACTCTGGGAACATACTCTCTCGTGAACATATCTGAAAACTGAGCCCAAGTCAGGGAAGCTGCCTCATCCAGACTGTTTAACTCATAAGCACGCCACCACTGATAGGCGGCACCTCAAAGCTGGAAGGTAGTGAAGGAAACCCCGCTAGATCCTGATATACCCATGGTACGGAGGATGCGGTAGCACTCCTCTAAAAATCCAAGAGCATCATCTGAGGCTAGTCTACTGAATGTAGGAGGCAGATACTTCTTGAACCTCTCAAGCCTCTTCTGCTCCTCCTCTGAAGCTACTGCCCTCTCCTCGGGCTGAGCTGGGGCTACCGGCTGTACAAGAATAATCTCTGGGACCTGATCCACATGCACTCGCTGCTCAGGAGTGCGGGGGGCGGGAGTCTATGCTCCTCCCCCGGCCTGGGATGTAGCTGCAGCAAGGGGAAGCAACCATGCCTGAGCTAGAGTGGTGTACATGGTCATAAACTGCACCAGAGTCTCCTGGAGTGCTGGAGTAGTAGTAGCTGTGGGCGTATCAGGCGCCTGGGCTCCAGCTGGAACTGCTAGCGGCTCCTCTGAAGTAGCTTGCGCGGGTGCTCTGGCCGCACCGCGTGCGCGTCTTCGACCTCTACCCCTGCCCCGGCCTCTGACGGCTACAGTAGGGGGCGCGGGTGCCTGATCATCTCGGGTAGCACGTGTCCTCACCATCTGCGAGAGAATAGAAGGCAGAAGTTTAGAATTATGATATCCAAATCTCGCATGACAAGGAAATCAAATGAAGTGGAATTTTCCTCAAAGTTACATAGCCTCTCGTAGATGAGTACAGACGTCTCCGTACCGATGCGCGAGACTCTAATAAACCGGCTTGTGATTCATGACTCCTATGAACCTAGAGCTCCGATACCAACTTGTCACAGCCCAAGTTCGCCCTCCGTGAACTGTCTTGACGGCACCTAGTCTCTACGACTAGGTAAGCCTAAAAATTGCGGAAAAAGAACCGAAATGCGGAAAAAACTAATAAAAACTGAAGATAAACAAATATAGAAGTGTTTAAGATGCCGCCCGGCATATACCAATACAAGATCTCAAAAACTGGACGATTCCCAAAACCCAAAATCTCATGAAATCACAAGCTATGAATACTACATTGTGCTTTAACTCAAGAATGTCTAAACAAAAGTAAATACAGAAGGGCTAAATACTATAAGAGAGGATGGAAAGGGACTCCTCGGTCTGCGGACGCGGCAGATATACCTCAAAGTCTCTGGTGAATCACCTCGCTTCAAGAGTAGTAGGGCTGAGTCGGAATACCTGGATCTGCACATGAAAAACATGCGCAGAAAGGGCATGAGTACACCACATCGGTACTTAGTAAGTGCCAAGCCTAGCCTCGGTCGAGTAGTGACGATGAAGGTTAGGGCCCTACTGATAATAGCTGAGAAATAAGATAAAACACTATACAATACAACAATATAATTAATTTCTAACAGTATGAACTAACACAGGATAATAAGAATAACAACAACTAATATAGAGACAGAAGTAATCACGGAAAGAACATAGCTCAGCATAGAGATAACAACCGGGAATCTCTCAGGATACCGTCTTGTAGTCCTAAATATAAATATCCAGTGGATCTCCTGGGATACCGTCCCGTAGTCCAACCCATAGTGCCCGGGGATCTACCGAAATCCCGATCCATAGTCCCAAATGTAAATACTCAGTACTGGGGTAATCTACCGGGTGCAGTCCCGTAGTTCCAATATAAAAGTGCAGGGGGAGCTCCCGAAATACCAATCTGTAGTCCAAAGTAAATAGGCAGAGGGGAATCTCACGGGATACCGTCCCGTAGTCCCAAAGTAAACACACAACAGCAACACGAAGAATACTCAATTCAATTCAAATTTCATACCAAGGTAAAATAGGTATTTCTAACCTAGCATGCTGCACATAATCTAAATAAGGAAGTTTTAGCAAATAAAGCAATTAGACATGCTTCCCTAAGCTAACAGCAGACTTAAATTGCAAGTAGTATAGCAGGAAAGGAAACACAATTAGAGTTACTTAATGAATACAGGATTTTCAATAATTAGCACAAGTACGCACTCGTCACCTCACGTACAAGGCATTTCAAATACCAACAACGCCAAATCCTAAGGGGAGCTCCCCCACACAAGGTTAGGCATGCCACTTACCTCGAACCGGCTAAAAATCAACCCGAAATCACGCTCTTGCCACGAGTACTCGACTCTAAATGGCCCAAATCTATTCAAATCAACTGCATAATGTAAATAAAACTTCAAGTAACTGATTCCACTAATTAATTCTAAGCTAATACACGAAATTAGGAAAGATGACCAAAATGCCCCTAGGTCCCACGTCTCGGAATCGGGTAAAATTTACAAATTCGGAATCCTCACACTCTCATGAGTTTAGTCATACCAAAAGTACCAAAATCGGACCTCAATTAGTCCTTCAAATCACCACTCAAAGCTCTCCAATTAATCAAGCCCTAACCCCTAATTTACCACTGATTTTCCTTGAAATTTCATGCTTAGGATGATAAAAATCACCATAATAACAAGTTTAGGAACCAAGGACCTTACCTCAATGAATCCCTCTGAAAATCCCCCTTGAAAATGCTCCCCAAAGCTTCTTCCCGTTTGAAAAGAGATGAAAATAAGCTCAAATTCGTGAAGGGCGAAATATATATGTTCTGACCCAGCAAAACCGCATCTGCGGTCCAATTAGCGCACCTGCGGACCCGCACCTGCAGTCCCAGGTGTGCATCTGCGGTTCTTCACTTATCCGCCAGCCACTGCATCTGCGATACATTTCTCGCACCTACGCCAAATTTCCGCATCTGCGGCTCCAACGTTCCTTCCTTTTGGCCGCATCTGCGATTTCCCTCTCGCTTCTGTAGGCTCGCACCTACGGTCCCCAAACCGCAGGTGCGGTTATGACATCAAACTCAGCAACTTCAGCTGCAAATTCTCAACTCCAAACTTCCCGTTAACCATCCAAAACCACCCCGAGCCCCCGGGACCTCAACCAAAAGCACTAACAAGTCATATACAACAATCCAAACTTATACAAATCTTCAAAACACCTCAAACAACATCAAATCAACCAATTAACATCGGATTCTAGCCTAAGAACTTCAAAACTCTCAAATTACGCTTTCGATCAAAAAGTCTATCAAACCTCGTCCGAATGACCTGAAATTTTGCAAACACATCACATTCAACGCTACGGAGCTACTCCATCTCCCATAATTCGATTCGAACCCGATATGAAAATCTCACTATCGAACCGGAAACTTCAAAAATTCAACTTTCGGCATTTCAAGCCTAAATGAGCTACGAACTTCCAAAACACAATCCGAACACGCTCCTAAACCTGAAATCACCCAACTGAGCTAACAGAACCATTGGAATTCGATTTCGATGCCGTCTTCACACTATTCTGGCTACGGTCCAAATTCTAAAACTTAAGCTCTCATTTAGGGACTAAGTGTCCCAAAACTCTCCGAAACTCCAAATAAATCTTCCCGCAACTCACAATAGCAGAAACAAACCGGGAATGCAATTAGGGGATTAGGGCGTTAATTTTTAAAACGACCGGCCGGGTCGTTACATATATATATATATATAATTTACCAACCGAAATAAGTTTTAATGAAATTTTTCCGACCGAATTCGGTTGAAAATTAAATTTTAAAATTTTTAAAATATTAATTTAATGAAAAGATGGCCGAAGTCGGTCGGTTTTAGTCAATTTATATAAATAGATTTTAAATAAAACCTCAAATTTAAATTTTGATGGTTCTGTTAGCTCCGTTAGGTGATTTCGGACTTAGAAGCGTGTCCGGATTGTGATTTGGAGGTCCGTAGTAGAATTAGGATTGAATTGGCGAAAGTTGGAATTTTGGAAAGTTTGGCCAGGAGTGGAATTTTTTATATCGGGGTTGGATTGGGTTTTCAGAAGTTGGAGTAGGTTCGTGGGGCCAGTTATGACTTGTGTGCAAAATTTGAGGTCAATCGGACGTGATTTGATAGGTTTTGACGTTGTTTGTAGAATTTGGAAATTTCAAAGTTCATTAGGCTTGAATCCATTTGCAATTCGTTTCTTTAACGTTGTTTGAGATGATTTGAGGGATCAACTAAGTTTGTGTGATGTTTTGGGACTTGATAATATGTTTGGTTGAGGTCCCGGTGGCCTCGGGTGAGTTTCGGGTGGTTAGCGGATCATTTTTGGACTTAGCAAGTTGGCTGAAGACCGCCGGTGAAATTTTTTGGTTCCCTCTTACGCGTTCACGAGAGGGGTCTCGCGTTCGCGAATGGTGTCTGTGGGCCGAGGAAATTTTGTTCTTCGCATTCGCGAAGAAGAGGACGCAAACGCAAAAATTTGGACTGAGAGTGCATCGCGAACACGGGAGTTCTGACACGTTCGCGAAGAGGTCTTGAGGCAGCTGGGGACCCCAAGCTTTTGGTCTACGCGTTCGCCGGGCAGTGGTCGCATTCGCGAAGAGTGGGGTTGGCAAAGCTTCGAGTTCGCGAAGCTGAGGTCGCGTTCACGTTCGCGAAGGGTTGATTTCAGGGGCGGTCAGAATGGTCTACGCGAACGCAAGAGGGAGGTCGCGTTCATGATGAAGGTATATCTGGGCAGAATAAAAGATTCAAAAATGAGGTTTTGAGTTCATAGCATAAAATTGATTTGGGAGCTCGCTAGAAGGCGATTTTTGGAGAGATTCTAGCGTAGGTGTTTGGGGTAAGTGATTCCTATCTAATTTAGGTCCAGTTCCATGATTATGCCTTTAATTCCATCATCTAATTTGTGATTTGGGATGGAAAATTGGGGAAAATGAGGAAGAGTTCTTGGGCTAGATTTTGAGGTTTTGAATGGGATATTGTTATCGCATTTGAGTAAATTTGTTATGGTTCGACTCGTGAGTGAATGGGCTTTCGGGTTTTGTGACTTTAGTCGAATTTTGAGACGTGGGCCCGGGGGCCGGGTTTGAGCCGATTTCGGATTTTGGCTTATAAATTTATATTCTTCTTGTGGAATTTATTCCTTTAGCCTATATTTATTGTATTGTACCGCTTGTGGCTGGATTCAGGACATTTTGAGACCGATTTGAGAGGCAAAGGCGTGTTGGAGTAGAGTTTTGCCCGGATTGAAACTCTTTAAAACTTGGTTCTGAGGGTTCGAAACCTCGAATTATATGCTATGTGATTGGTATTGAGGTAATGCACATGACATATGACGGGCATGCAGGCGTGCACCGTGTGAATTGGGACCTGGTCGATTTCATGGCACTGTAAAGTGGTCCTATTTTGTTGATATCCATGTTTTCACCATGTGATAAAATAACTGAGCTGTCAATCATGCTAGAGATCATGTTTAGGCTATATGCTATTAATGTTGGGACCCATAGTAGTCGTTTTTTGTTGTTGACTTACTGATTCATTGATATTTCGTACTCAGTCATATTCATTCATTTCATATATCTCGGTCTCTGTTGTTATTTGTTGATACATCATATCATCATGTTCGGTCTAGTTTCATGACATTTTTGAGCCCGTGAATGAGACTGGAGAGATCGATGACTCAGTAACGCCGAGAGCCTGATTATGAGTGATATTTATGGGATCGGGCTGCACGCCGCAGCGGTTATACTAATTTATGATAGCTTTGGGGCTAAAGGAACCCCTCCGGAGTTTGCACACACCCCAGTGAGCACGGTTGATATTATTGAGGGATGGATCTTCCCTGGACATGGATCTTGTCCGAAGCATTATATACCTGGAGATGGATCTTCTCCACGGGCTGGATTGGTCCTACTCAGTACTGGGTTACTGATGGTTAGTGATGTATATATTCCGGGATGGATCTTTCATGGGCCGTATGTGGCATATACAGTACCGAGTGATTGATCATTCGAGAGTGTGAGCATATGAGGTTGTCAGCATGGTGCATCACATACAACTTGTGCATTGGCATGTAGAAGTACAAGAGTCATATTCTTTATATCATTCAGATGTGATCTATTTTACTGTTTTGAGCTATCTATTGAACTTGAAAGCATGCCTATGTTTCTGCACTATTTTTTCTATTTTGAACTGTGCCGGTTGAGTTTGTCACTACCTTTCAGTCCAAAGGTTGGATTTGTTACTTATTGAATTGGTTGTACTCACGCTACACCCTGTACCTCGTGTGCAGATCCAGGTGCTTACGGTCACGGCCACGGCGGCTGCTGATTGAGGAGTCAGATCTCAGAGACTATCAAGCTAGCTGCATGGTGTTTGCAGGCCTTGACTCTCCTTCATTATCTTTATCTGTATTTCAGTTCTTATTCCCAAGTCATTGTAGTAGACTGTATTCTGGAATAGATGCTCATGTACTCGGTGACACCCCGGTTTTGGGATAGACTGTATTGTGTTGTGGATTTATTTATGTTTCATAAAGGTTTTTCTTAAATATTAATTGCTTTTGCCTTTATTTTCAAAGCTTTTATTGTCCTAGTTCCACGATAGGCGCCATCATGATGGTTGGTTTTGGGTCGTGACAAGTTAGTATCAGAGCCTAGGTTACATAGGTGTCACGAGTCATGATCATGTTTAGTAGAGTATTACGGATTGGTATGGAGACGTCCGTCTTATCTTCGAGAGGCTACCGAACCCTTAGGAAACTTCACATTCTTGAATTTTTGTCGTGCGAATCTGTTGATTCTGGTAACAAAATTTCTATTATTCCATTCTCTCGTAGATGGTGAGGGCCCGTACTACTGGGCAGGATGGACAGCCACCAATACCACCAGTCAGGGCCGCGACAGGCCGAGGTCACGGTATAGGCCGCGGTGGGGCAGAGGTGCAGCTCGTACAGTAGCTAGGGCAGCACCTACAGATCCACTAGTTGCCCCAGTTTAGGATCAGGTACCGATTGTGGATGCGCCTGTGGGCCTATTGTAATTCCAGGCCTTCAGGAGGCCTTAGCTCAGGTTCTGACCATGTGCACCAGTCTTGCTTAGGCGGTCTCTGTTCCGGCTGCAGTAGCCACTTCTCAGGCTGGGGAGATACTGAGACTCCCGCTGCCCGTACACCTGAGCAGGTGATGCAGGGACTCCAGACACCGAGGGCACTAGCAGCCCAGCCTGTGGTAGCTGCTCAGGCCCATGTGGTTCCTGTTATGACTGATGATAAGCAGCGAAGACTAGAGAGGTTTGGTAGACTCCAGCCTCCATCCTTTAGCGGGGCAGAGTCGGAGGATGCCAGGGTTTCTTGGACAGATGTTAGAGGATTCTCCGTACAATAGATATTCGGGAGACTAGTGGGGTCTCGTTCACTACTTTTCAATTTTCTGGGGATACCTTCAACTGGTGGGAGGCTTATGAGAGGCGTAGGCCGGTCGGTGCAACGCCACGTACATGGTAGGAGTTCTCCATTCTCTTTTTGGAGAAGTACGTGCCGCAGTCTCGCAAAGAGGAGCTGCACAGACAATTTGAGCAGTTACGTCGAGATGATATGACTGTGACGTAGTACGAGATGAGGTTTTCTGAGTTGGCCCGTCATGCAGTTTTGTTGGTCCCCACTTATAGTGAGAGGAATAGGAGGTTCATTAATGGTCTCACATTTCAATTGAGGTTGCTTATGACTAGAGAGAGGTGTTTGGTGCTACTTTCGATGAGGTTGTTGACATTTCTCGGCAGATAGAGTTGGTTTGCAGCCAGGAGCGGGTTGAGAGGGAAGCCAGGAGGTCTCGTGGATAAGGTTGCTTATGACTAGAGAGAGGTATCTGGTGCTACTTTCGATGAGGTTGTTGACATTTCTCGGCAGATAGAGCTGGTCTGCAGCCAGGAGCGGGTTGAGAGGGAAGCCAAGAGGTCTCGTGGATCAGGTGGTTTTAGTGGTTTTCCTTTTGGAGGTCAATTCTACCACAACAGGGGACGTCCCTATGGGCATGCTCAGACGGCTCTTCCAGTTCACCGTGGTGCATCATTTGGCCATGGTTCACACAGTTTTCAGCAAGGTGACTCATCTCTCAGTGCCCTTCCAGCTCAGAGTTCGTCTCATGCACCATCAGCTCAGGGTTCATCTATGTCGGGTCCTTCTAGCAGTTATCTTAGTGCTCGGGGCTCCATTCAGTCCCCATCGCCATTCATAGGGAAAGGTTGCTTTCAGTGTGGAGATTTGGGTCATATCAAGAGGTATTGTCCGCACCTTTTGGGAGGTTCAGCTCCGTAGAGGAGTCAGCCTATGACTTCAGTACCCGTTACTTCATCACCCGCCCAGCCAGCTCGAGGTGGAGCTTAGTCAGGTAGAGGTTGCCCTAGAGTGGAAGGTCGATCAGGTGGTGGCCAGGCCCGATTATATGCACTCCCTACCAGATCAAATGTTATTGCTTCGGACATAGTGATCACAGGTATTGTCTCAGTATGTCACCGAAATGCTTCTGTATTATTTCAACCTGGTTCCACCTATTCATATGTATCATCGTATTTTGCTAATTATCTGGATATGCCCTGTGAATCTTTAGCTTTAGTTTTTCATGTATCTACGCTGGTGGACGATAATATTATTGTGGATCGTATGTACCGGTCGTGTGTAGTGACTATTGGGGGATTGGAGACTAGAGTTGATCTCTTGCTGCTCTGTATGGTTGATGTTGACGTGATCTTGGGTATGGATTGGTTGTCTCCATGTCATGCTATTTTGGATTGTCACGCTAAGACTGTGACGTTGGCGATGTCGGGGTTGCCACGAATTAAGCGGCGAGGTTCTTTAGACTATGTTCCCAGTAGAGTGATCTCATACTTGAAGACCCAACGGATGGTTGGGAAGGGTTGTTTATCTTATTTGGCTTTTGTGAGGGATGTTGGTGNCATTTTGGTATGATCCAGTACTACATGTGTTTGATAAAGAGACATAAAGAGAAGTTCATATTCCTGAATTTATGTATGTTTTCCTAGTCTCATATGTTACAGCATTCTCCCTTATCGGGACTTCATATTCAGTTTAGTTTTGTCTTCTTTCAACCAAGAGATCAGAGAGTCTATATATATACAGTGTTATAGTATTTTCACCACCATCGAGCTATAATCGATGGGCAGGCCCCAATTGGGCAACCTCTGATCAGATGGTGAGTTATATACCGAGCCTACTATGGCCGAACGCCTATGAGTGAGCCCAGAACGGCAGATATATAGAGCCTAGTATGGCCGAGCACCTATGAGTGATCCTACTACGGCAGAACAGTTACACATACTAAGCCTTATAAGGCCGGACAGCTATTTTACTTACTATATTGAGAGAGTTGAGTCAGTATTAGTAAGTAAGCATATCCTCAGATTATCTTTCACACCCAGTTACTTTATAATTAAGCGGCGAGGTTCTTTAGACTATGTTCCCAGTAGAGTGATCTCATACTTGAAGACCCAACGGATGGTTGGGAAGGGTTGTTTATCTTATTTGGCTTTTGTGAGGGATGTTGGTGCTGATACCCCTACAATTGATTCTATTTTGGTGGTGCGAGATTTTTCGGATGTGTGTCCTGCAGACCTATCACGTATGTTGTCCGAGGGACATTGACTTGGTGTCGGGCACTCAGCCCATTTCTATTCCTCTGTATCGTATGGCACCGGCTGAGTTAAAGGAGTTGAAGGAGCAGCTTCAGGAACTTCTTGAGAAGGGGTTTATTAGGCCTAGTGTGTCACCTTGGGGTGCACCGGTTCTGTTTGTCAATAAGAAGGATGACACTATGAGAATGTGCATTGATTATAGGCAGTTGAACAAAGTCATAATCAAGAAAAAGTATCCCTTGCCGCGTATTGATGATTTATTTGACCAGCTTCAGGGAGCGAGGGTGTTCTCCAAGATTGATTTGAGGTCAGAGTTTCACAAATTGAAGATTCGAGACTCAGATATTCTTAAGACAGCTTTTAGGACCCGTTATGGGCATTATGAGTTCCTTGTGATGTCGTTTGGGTTGGCCAATGCCCTAGAAGCGTTCATGCATCTGATTAACAGTGTATTTCACCCTTATCACAACTCATTTGTTATTGTGTTCATTGATGATATCCTGGTGCACTCTTGTAGCCAGGAGGAGCATGCCCAACATTAAGGATTGTGTTTCAGCGATTGAGGGAGGAGAAGCTTTATGCCATGTTCCCCAAGTGTGAGTTTTGGCTCAATTCAGTGGCATTCTTAGGGAACGTGGTGTCAATTGAGGGTATTTAGGTGGATCCGAAGAAGATAGAGGCGGTTCAGAGTTGGCCGAAACCATCCTTGGCTATGGAGATTCGGAGCTTTCTAGGGTTAGATGGTTATTACCGTCACTTTGTGCAGGGTTTCTCGTCTATTGCATCACCCTTGACCAAATTGAACCAAAAAGATGCTCCTTTCAGGTGGTCGAATGAGTGTGAGGAGAGCTTTCAGAAGCTCAAGACTGCCTTTGACCACAGCTCCAGTTCCTGTTTTACCTTCAGCTTCTAGTTCTTATACAGTGTATTGTGGTGCTTCTTGGATTGGTATTGGGTGCGATTTGATGCGGGAGGGTAGAGTGATTGCATATGTTTTGCGCTAGTTGAAGCCCCATCAGAAGAACTACCCTGTTCACGATTTAGAGTTGGCTGCCATTGTTCATGAGTTGAAGATTTGGAGGCACTATCTCTATGGTGTGTCATGTGAGGTATTTACTGATCATCGGAGCCTCCAGCACTTGTTCAAATAGAGGGATCTAAATCTGAGGCAGCAGAGATGGTTAGAGCTGCTTAAGGATTATGATATGACTATTCTGTATCATCGGGGAAGGCCAATGTGGTGGCCAATGCCTTGAATAGGATGGCAGTGAATATGGGTAGTCTTGCATTCATTCCTGTTGGTGAGAGACCTCTTTCAGTTGATGTTCAGGCCTTGGCCAACCAGTTCGTAGGATTAGATATTTCGGAGCCCATTCGTGTTCTAGCCTGTGTGGTATCTTGGTCTTCCTTATTTGATCGCATCAGAGATCGCCAGTATGATGATCCTCATTTACTTGTCCTCAAGGACAAGGTTCAGCATAGTGATGCTAGAGATGTGACTATTGGAGACGATGGGGTGTTGAGGATGTAGGGCTGGATATGTGTGCCCAATGTAGATGGGCTACGGGAGTTGATTCTTGAGGAGGCCCACATCTCTTGGTATTCCATCCATCTGGGTGCCGCGAAGATGTATCAGGACTTGAGGCAGCAATATTGGTGGAGGAGAATGAAGAAGGATATAGTTGGGTTTGTAGCTCGGTGTATCGACTGTCATCAGGTAAAATATGAGTATTAGAGACCGGGTGGATTGCTTTAGAGGATAGAGATTCCAGAGTGGAAGTGGGAGCGGATCACCATGGATTTCGTAGTTGGGCTCCCACGGACTTCGAGGAAGTTCGATGCTATTTGGGTAATTGGGATCGGGTGACCAAATCCATGCACTTCATTCAAGTGGGTACTACTTATTCTTCAGATCGGCTGGCTGAGATTTACATCAGAGGGATTGTTCGCCTTCACGGTGTGCCAGTTTTCATCATTTCAAATAGATGCATGCAATTTACATCGCAATTTTGGAGAGCCTGCAGCAAGAGTTGGGCACTCAGGTGGAGTTGAGTACATCATTTCACCCTCAGATGGACGGACAATCCGAGTGCACTATTCAGATATTGGAGGATATGCTATGCGTTTGTGTCATTGATTTTGGGGGTTCATAGGACCAGTTTCTGCCGCTCGTGGAGTTTGCTTACAACAATAAGTATTAGTCGATCATTTAGATGGCTTCGTACGAGGCTTTATATGGGAGGCGGTGTAGATCTCGGGTGGGTTGGTTTGATCTGGGTGAGGCTAGGCTATTGGGTATTGACTTGGTTTAGGATGCCTTGGACAAGGTTAAATTGATTCAGGAGTGGATTCGCACGGCGCGGTCTAGACAGAAGAGCTATGCCGACAGGAAGGTTCGGGATGTGTCTTACATGGTTGGGGAGAAGGTTCTGCTGAAGGTTTCACCCATGAAGGGTGTTATGAGGTTCGGGAGGAATGGAAAGTTGAACCCTCGGTTCATTGGGCCTTTTGAGGTACTTCAGAGGATCGGGGAGCTGGCTTACAAGTTTGCCGTGCAACCTAGTTTGTCGAGCGTGCATCAAGTACTTCATGTTTCTATGCTCCGGAATTACATCGGCGATCCGTCTCATGTTTTAGATTTTAGCACGGTTCAGTTGAATGGTGATTTGACTTATGATGTGGAGCCGATGGCCATTTTGGATCGGCAGGTTCGAAAGTTGAGGTCAAAGGATATAGCTTTAGTGAAGGTGCAGTGGAGAGGTCAGCCCGTGGAGGAGGCTACTTGGGAGACCGAGCGGGAGATGCAGAGAAGATATCCACACCTATTTGTGACTCCATGTATGTTTCTAGACCCATTCGAGGATGAATGTTTATTTAAGAGGGGGAGGATGTAACGAGCCGACCGGTTGTTTTGAGAGTTGTAGCCTCGTTCCCTCATTTACTGACCCTTTTGTGCTCTACAGCTGTGATATGACTTACCGGGCTGGTTGGTTCTGGTTTGGAGAGATTTCGGAGTGAATTGAGTCACTTAGTCTCTTGATGGAAAGATTAAGTTGCAAAAGTTAACCGAATGTTGATTTATGTGTAAACGACCTCAAATTTGAATTTTGATGGTTCAGTTAGCTCCGTTAGGTGATTTTGGACTTAGGAGTGTGTCCAGTTTGTGATTTGGAGGTCCGTAGTAGAATTCGGCTTGAATTGGCGAAAGTTGGAATTTTGGAAAGTTTGACCGGGAGTGGACTTTTTGATATCGGGGTCAGATTGGGTTTCCGGAAGTTGGAGTAGGTTCGTGGGGTCATTTGTGACTTGTGTGCAAAATTTAAGGTCAATCATACGTGATTTGATAGGTTTCGACGTCGCTTGTAGAATTTGGAAATTTCAAAGTTCATTAGTCTTGAATCCATGTGCAATTCGTGTTTTTGACTTTATTTGAGGTGATTTGAGGGTTCGACTAAGTTTGTATGATGTTTTGGGACTTGATGGTATGTTTGGTTGAGGTCCCGGGGCCTCGGGTGAGTTTTGGGTGGTTAATGGATCCTTTTTGGACTTAGCATGTTGGCTGAAGACTGTTGGTGTAATTTTTTGGTTCCTCTTATGCATTCGCGAGAGGAGTTTTGCGTTCGCGGAGGGTGTCTGTGGGCTGAGGAAGGTTTGTTCTTCGCGTTCACGAAGAAGAGTACGCGAACGCGAAGGTTTGGACTGAGAATGCATCGCAAACGCGGGAGTTGTGACGCGTGCGCGGAGAGGTGTTGAGGCAGCTGGGGACCCCAAGCTTTTGGTCTATGCATTCGCGGGGCAGTGGTCGCGTTCATGATGAATGGGGTTGGAAAAGCTTTGCGTTCACGAAGTTGGGGCCGCGTCCGCGAAGGGTTAATTTGAGGGGCAGTCAGAATGGTCTACGCGAACGCGAGAGGGAGGTCGCATTTGCGATGAAGGTATATCTGGGCAGAATAAAAGATTAAAAAACGAGGGTTTTGAGTTCATAATATAAAATTGATTGGGAGCTCGGTAGAAGGCAATTTTTTGAGAGATTCTTGTGTGGGTGTTTGGGGTACGTGATTCCTATCTAATTTTCGTCAAATTCCAGGATTATGCCTTTAATTCCATCATCTAATTTGTGATTTGGGATTGAAAATTGGGGAAACTGAGGAAGAGTTCTTTGGCTAGATTTTTGAGGTTTTGAATGGGATTTTGTTAGTAAAAAAAAAGAACGGCTCTTTCTCTCTCCTCTGGTTTTTCTCTCTCCCCGCTAGCGTTCTTCTCGCTTTTTTGCCTTCTGATTTTTCCGGCGCCGGTGACCTCAGGTAAGTCAGACTCTCTCTCTCCCGATCTTCTCCCAGCTTCCTCTCTCCTCTCATCCCCCCCCCCCTCTCTCCTCTCACCCTCNAGAATTCAGCAAAATTTAATGTGAATTTAAACATACATACTCTTCATATATCTACAGTAAACAAATATGGGGGTCATTGTCTACTCGTAAATTGATGTATATTCACATGTCTTGTAGTTTCAAGAGTATTTAAACGTATATAAAGATTTATAAAGATTTCAAGAGTATTCATAAGAAGGAATTCAGGACAAACTCAACACTCAATTTCATTTTGATATATAGATCATATTTAATAAACACTAATACAAAAAGAACGACTCTTTCTCTCTCCTCTGGTTTTTCTCTCTCACTGCTAGCCTTCTTCTCGCTTTCTGCCTTCTGATTTTTCCGGTGCCGGAGACCTCAGGTAAGTCAGACTCTCTCTCCCCCGATCTTCTCCCAGCTTCCTCTCTCCTCTCATCTCCCCCCCCCCCTCCTCTCTCCCTTCTCCACCCCTTCTCTCTCTTTTCTACATCCCTTCTCTCTCTTTTATTTTCACTGTTCTACGCCGGAACTCTGGCCGGCGACCGCCTCCCCACCCCCCTTCTCCCTTCTTCTCTCTCACCAATATAAACCAGTCTCCCTTGAGCCCAAAAATTTCAGTTCCCCAACCCAACCCTTTTTGAGCCCAAAAGTTTCATTTCCGAAACCCTAGCAGCGACGCGGCGACCTCTGTCCGGCGACCCCCCTGTTTTACCTCAATTTTTGAATCTGTTCAGGTCCACCCCTGGGACAGCCCCCCTCCCCCCTTTTTTTGTTTCGTTGTGTTTATGTGTAATTTTTCAGGGAACTAGCTGCAGCTGCCGAGGCAAGCGCGGGGCGTACAGGTGAGTAGAGCAGAGCAACTCCGGCTAGTGTGTGCAAAGGTTGGCGGGAGTTGGAAGGACGCACGACAATTTCTGTGTCCTTGGGTCCCTCAAGTCATATTTCCAGGTTCTTTTCATCGGGAGTTGGTACCTCCCGCTTTCTTGTCTCTTCTTTATGTTCGTTAAATTGTGGCTATTTAGTTAGCTACACTTTGAGCATAGTATTAGAATACTTGTAGTTGCTACCGGTTATTCTCTAGTTTGGGTCTGTGTTAGTGTTTTTCGGAGTTTGTCGTAGGTATTGTGGCTGTGGTCTGGGATGGTAGAGTAACGTCATGTCCTCGAGGGGTTTCGGGGGTGAGAAGGGGGGTGGGGAGGGGGTCAGTGGATGGGGCGAGAGGCAAGAAGGGTAAGGGGAAAGAGGGAGCTCGTAGATTGAGGATCGGGTCATGGAACATAGGCACGCTGACGGGTAAGTCTATTGAGTTGGCAAAGATTCTCCAGAAGAGAAAGGTTAATATAGCGTGTGTCCAGGAAACTAGGTGGGCAGGGTCGAAGGCGAGGAATGCGGACGGGTATAAGCTGTGGTATTCTGGAGTTGTGAGGGGTAAGAATGGAGTGGGTATCTTGGTGGATAGGGACCTTAGAGAGTCTGTGGTTGAGGTTAGGCGAGTGAATGATAGGCTAATTTTTATTAAGTTGGTAGTTAGTGAGTGCACCCTCACTGTAATTAGCGCTTACGCATCGCAAGCAGGCTTGGATGAGGAGGTTAAGAGGCGCTTTTGGGAGGGTTTGGATGAGATTGTGCGTAGTATTCCTCCTACTGAAAGGTTATTTATTGGAGGCGATTTTAATGGCCATATTGGGTCGACTGCTGGTAGTTATGGTAAGGTGCATGGTGGTTTTGGCCTTGGGGTTAGGAATGGAGGAGGTACTGTGCTGTTAGACTTTGCTAAAGCTTTCGAGCTGGTGATTGCGAACTCGACTTTTCCGAAGAGGGAGGAGCATCTGGTTACTTTCCAGAGTTCGGCGGTGAAGACTCAGATTGATTATCTTCTCCTCAGAAGGTGTGATAGAGGGTTGTGCAAGGATTGCAAGGTTATCCCGGGAGAGACCCCTGCGACTCAGCATAGGCTCTTAGTAATGGACATTGGCATTAGGATGGAGAGGAAGAAGAGGCATGTTCGTGGACGACCGAGGATTTGATGGGGAGCTTTAACCAAGGATAAAGCCCACGAGTTGGAGGGAAGGTTATCCGCTATGGGAGCTTGGAAGAGTAGTGGAGACGCGAGCACTATGTGGTCAACGACGGCGAACTGTGTGAGGAAGGCGGCGAGAGAGGTGCTAGGTATATCAAAGGGTTTTTCTGGCAGGCACCAAGGCGACTGGTGGTGGAATGATGTAGTCCAAGGTAAAGTGGAGGCGAAGAAGGTAGCGTACGCGAAGTTGGCAGGAGCACAAGTGAGGAGGAGAGGAGAGCGAATAGGGAGAGGTACAAAGAGGCTAGGAAGGAGGCAAAGCTGGCGGTCACGGAGGCTAAGAATGCAGCGTTTAGTCGTCTATACGAGGAATTGGGGGAGAAAGGCGGGGACAGGAAGCTGTTTCGGCTAGCTAAAGTGCGGGAGAGGAAGGCCCAGGATCTGGACCAAGTAAGGTGCATCAAAGACGAGGATGGTAGAGTATTGATGGGGGAGTCCCAGATTAAGCAGAGATGGCAGACATACTTCTACGGTCTTCTAAATGAGGAGGGAGATCGGGATATAGCGCTAGAGGACTTGGGGCATTCGGAGAGTCTTCGAGATTTTAGGTATTGCAGGCGCATTAAGGTGGAGGAGGTCGTGGGGGCTTTGCGTAAGATGAGTAGGGGTAGAGCGACCGGGCCAGATGAAATACCGGCTGAGTTTTGGAAGTGTGTGGGTCGAGCAGGATTGGAGTGGCTGACCGGGTTGTTTAATGTAATTTTTAGGACGAAGAGGATGCCGGATGAGTGGAGGTCGAGTACAGTGGTACCGTTGTACAAGAACAAAGGTGATATCCAGTGTTGTAACAATTATAGGGGTATCAAGTTACTTAGCCATACCATGAAAGTCTGGGAGAGGGTGGTGGAGGTGAGGGTGAGGAAGACGACGTCTATTTTCGACAATCAGTTTGGGTTCATGCCAGGTCGCTCCACTACGGAAGCTATCCACCTTATAAGGAGGTTGGTGGAACAGTACAGGGATAAGAAGAAGGATCTGCACATGGTGTTTATTGACTTGGAGAAAGCGTACGACAAGGTTCCTAGGGAGGTGCTCTGGAGATGTCTTGAGGCTAAGGGCGTGCCGGTAGCCTACATAAGAGCGATCAAGGACATGTATGATGGAGCTAAGACTAAGGTTAGGACTGTGGGAGGCGACTCAGACCATTTCCCGGTTGTTATGGGATTACACCAAGGCTCTGCGCTTAGCCCGTTCTTATTTGCCTTGGTGATGGATGCATTGACACACCATATTCAAGGGGATGTGCCATGGTGTATGCTATTTGCTGATGACATAGTTCTAATTGATGGGACGAGGGCCGGTGTTAACGCGAGATTGGAGGTTTGGAGACAGACCCTCGAGTCTAAGGGTTTCAAAGTGAGCAGGTCTAAGACAGAGTACCTGGAGTGCAAGTTTAGCGCTGAGCCGAGGGAAGTAGGCAGGGACGTGAGGCTTGGACCACAGGTCATCCCGAAGAGAGATAGCTTCAAGTACCTTGGGTCGATGATTCAGGGGGACGGAGAGATCGACGAGGACGTCACTCACCGTATAGGGGCAGGCTGGATGAAATGGAGGCTTGCATCTGGGGTTTTGTGTGACAAGAAAGTGCCACTGACACTCAAAGGTAAGCTTTATAGAGCTGTGGTTAGACCAGCCATGTTGTATGGGGCAGAGTGTTGGCCGGTTAAGAACTCACATATCCAGAGGATGAAGGTAGCGGAGATGAGGATGCTGAGGTGGATGTGCGGGCACACTAGGATAGACAAGATTAGGAATGAAGATATTCGGAAGAAGGTGGGTGTGGGCCCTGTGGATGACAAGATGCGGGAAGCAAGGCTCAGATGGTTCGGACACGTGCAGAGGAGAAGCCTTGATGCGCCGGTAAGGAGGTGTGAGCGGTTGGCCATGGTGGGTACGAGAAGAGGTAGAGGGAGGCCTAAGAAGTATTGGGAGAGGTGATCAGGCAGGACATGGTACGAATGCGGATTTCCGAGGACATGGCCCTTGATAGGAAGGTCTGGAGGTCAAGCATTAGGGTTGTAGGTTAGGGGGTAGTAGAACTTTTCTTACTTCTTTCCGGGGGTGAGGCGGGGTTGGATTAGGGTTGGCCTTAGATGGCTTGCAGTTTATGTTGAATACACACTATACTTGCTGTTCATCTGAGCCCCGGGCCTGGTTACTGTTATTGCATGTCATCCATCTTTTGATTGTTATGCTTCTGTTACTATTACTATTTCTACTGGAGTTACTAATGAATTGTCTTTTCTTGTTTTTCTTATTTCCATCTTTCTGAGCCGAGGGTCTATCGGAAATAGCCTCTCTGCCCTATCGGGGTAGGGGTAAGGTTTGCATACACATTACCCTCCCCAGACCCCACTTGGTGGGATTTTACTGGGTAGTTGTTATTGTTGTTGTTGAATGGGATTTTGTTATCGGATTTGAGTAAATTTGGTATGGTTAGACTTGTGAATGGATGGGCTTTTGGGTTTTGTGACTTTTGTCGAATTTCGAGACATGGGCTCAGGGGCCAGGTTTGAGCCGATTTCGAATTTGGCTTATAAATTAGTATTTTGCTTGTGGAATCCATTCCTTTAGCCTATATGGATTATATTGTACTGCTTGTGGCTAGATTCGAGACGTTTGGAGACCGATTTGAGAGGCAAAGGTGTGTCGGAGTAGAGTGTTGCCCGGATTTAGGTAAGTAACACTTTTAAACTTTGTTCTGAGGGTTCGAAACACGGATTATGTGTTATGTGATTGGTATTAAGGTGACGCACATGCAAAGTGATGGGCGTGCGGGCGTGCACCGTGTGAATTGGGACCTGGTCGATTTCACGACTCTGTAAAGTGGTCCTATTCTGTTGATATCCGTGTTTTCACCATGTGATGTCAATCATGCAAGAGAACATGTTTAGGCTATATGCTGGTACTGTTGGGACCCATAGTAGTCGTTTCTTATTGTTGACTTACTGATCTCATTGATATTTGGTACTCAGTCATGTTCATTCATTTCATATCATATCTCGGTCTTTGTTGTTATTTGTTGATACATCATATCATCATGTTCGGGCTAGTTTTATGACATTTGTGAGCCCGTGAGTGAGACTGCAGAGATTGATGACTGAGTGAGACTGAGAGCCTGACTATGAGTGACATTTATGGGATCGGGCTGCACGCCGCAGCGGTTATACTGATTTATGATAGCGTTTGGGCTAAAGGAGCCCCTCCGGAGTCTGCACACACCCCAGTGAGCGCGGTGATATTATTTAGGGATGGATCTTCCTTCGATATGGATCTTGTCTGAAGTATTATATACCTAGAGATGGATCGATGGACCTTCTCCAAGGGCTGAACTGGCCCTACTCGGTACAGCGTGACTGATGGTTAGTGATGTATATCCGGGATGGATCTTCCCTAGGCCGTACAGGCCATATACAGTATCGAGTGATTGAGCATTCGAGAGTGTGAGCACATGAGGCTGTCAGCATTGTGCATCACATACACCATGTGCATTGGCATGTAGAAGTAGAAGAGTTATATTCTTCATATCATTCAGATTTGATCTATTTTACTGTTTTGAGCTGTCTATTGAACTTGAAAGCATGCCTACGTTTCTGCACTGTTATTTCTATTTTGAACTGTGCCGGTTGAGTTCGTCACTACCTTTCAGTCCAAAGGTTAGATTTGTTACTTATTGAGTTGGTTGTACTCACGCTACACCCTGCACCTCGTGTGCAAATCTAGGTGCTTCCGGTCACGGCTGTTACTGATTGAGGAGTCAGATCTCAGAGACTATCGAGGTAGCTGCATGGCGTTTGCAGGCCTTGACTCTCCTTCATTATCTTTATCTGTATTTTAGTTCTTTTTACCTAGTCATTGTAGTATAATGTATTCTGGAATAGATGCTCATGTACTTGGTGACACCCCTATTTTTGGGATAGACTGTATTGTGTTGCGGATTTATTTCTGTTTCAAGAAGGTTTTTCTTAAACATTAATTGCTCCTGTCTTTATTTTTAAAGCTTTTACTGTGTTGAGACGGTTGAGTAGTGGCTTGCTTAGTTCCACGATAGGCGCCATCATGAAGGTTGGTTTTGGGTCGTGATAAGTTATATATATATATATATATATCAATTAAAAAAATCACATATATTTTTAAAATAAGTTACCGACCGAAATATATCGATATTATTGGTCAAAATGCACACACACGTACACACATATATATACAACAACGTATACTCGGTCAAATCACACGATTGGAGAATAAATTACCGGCCGACTAAAGTAATTAATAAAATACATACACACATATAAAAGTAATTAAAAAAACACATACACGCACACACGCGCGCGGGCGCGCACACACACACACACACATATATATATATATATATATATAACCGATCGCCTTCTGTCGGTATTATAATTAAATTAATTATAAAAACAAGTTAAAAATCAATTACCGACCGTTAATGTGTAGTCGAACGATCAAAATGAACTTAATGGTACCGACCGATATTTTCCGACCCACTTCGGTCGGAAATTTCTAATTAAGGGCAGATCTAGACGGGTTTCTTACCCATTTTTCTATTTACTCTTTCTCTCACTCTTTCTTTCACATCCAAAAATCCTTCCCAAATCCCACCCAAATCACCTCACCACTATCTTCTTACCAAATATCAAACCCCCCGCGTCGTCTCTCCCACGCCACCACTGTTTCTCTGCAGCCATTGTGCCTCTGCCACCACTGCTCCTCCGCCACTGTCGTGCCTGTGAGCACGTGATTTTTGCCCTAAGCAGTAATTCCCAAAATTTCAAACAAAACAATTTTTTCTAGTATTTTATAATTTTTTGTGAATTTTGTGGCATTCTTTGGTAATTGTTGCATTTTTATTTGTGCATTTTAATCCATATGAAAATACCAAAAAATATGCATTGGCATTTAGGGATTTAATTTCACAATTTTAGTATTAATTAATTTTAGAATAAGATGTAAAGAAAATTGCAAGAAAATAGTTCTTTGCATTGCTAATTATTGCATTTGTCTTTAAATAGAGTTATAAGTAATTCTAGGAGTTAAATAGTGTAATTAGGTCTTTACTTTGTTTTAGCATTTTATAAAATCAGAAAAATAAATAAATACAAGATTTTGGGTCACATAAATGTGCACCCGTGTTTAGAAGGTGATTTTATTTAAAAATGCGCGCCGAAAGTAGCTACGTGTTTATTAACTGTGTGGGGAGCCATGAAATTCGCTAAATGGCACATCCCGAAGTCTAAAATTTTGATATAAGCAATTAATGAGGGCCCCGCATTTGTGTGTTTTATTGGCGAGGCTCGTCTCGTCTATCATTTATTTTAAAGGGAATCCTAAAGTGGCCTATAACCTTTCTATATTCTTTGCCGACAATAAATTACCTTTCAGCGTTATTGTTCAAGGGTCAGTAAATTTTCTGGATAAAATTGGGCTTTAGTTTTGGCCCAATGCCATTTCAGTGCTGCTTGTGATAACGGGAATACATGCAACAATAGGGTCCTAATCAATCATAAGTTAGAACATAGGAGTTCAATAAAAGAGGCATGATCAGCACTTCATTTTCACTTCAGATGCCTGGGAGTACAAGATGTGTACCTGAATACTTGAATCAAACAGAAAAGGAGGAAGTGCCAGCAGTAACAATTTCAGCAGCAGTTCAGGAATAAGCTAAAACCCAGCGACAAGCAATAGACGAGTATAATAGCCCATAAAATGTTCAACAGTTCAGGACAAATTGGAAAACCAAGCAGAATCCACAGATCCACCCAGAATAGGACCAAATAGCCAAATGAACTCAGCACTTAGCACAACCAGTATGCAATCAACAATCAACTAGAACTAAGCCCCTCTCATGTGCAAATCACTTCTGATTTTTAATGAGCTAGATAATTGGATTAAGGATTGGAATCGAGGGTGATCAATGAAACAGTAAATTTTTTTTTTGATTTTTTTTGTCTATTGTTTTCCTGGAAATTTTGAGAAAACTGAGATCTATGGGAGTTGGATTTCAATTTTCTGAAACTTGCGGAGAAGAGAAGGGATTTTTTTGATGGCTGAAAAAAAACTTCTTACTCAAGGCAAATGAATGCCTATTTATAGGTGAACTTAGGTCCAATTTCAGATTTTTCCCTTTACCCCTTAGTCCCTATTCTAATTTCAGTATTTACCCTTTATTGTCTGACTTGTTACACAAGCAACTACCTTAAGTTTATTAGAACCTACACTATAGTCCATCCTAGAAGGTTCTATACTTGTTACAATCCATTCTATCCTTACGCCCCTTTAAAAATTACCAAATCTGATAAAAGTACCCTTTTCCCATGCCTAAACTACCCTTTGAACCTCCTGAAATTACTGGCCAGACCAGAACCCCTTTTTACTGTAATTGCTGGTCACAATCTTGTTCAGCTATAGCCAAAAGATCCCACCAAATTGAATTTTTTGCACAATTAACCAATCATGAAATCCAACCTAAACCATGAACTACAAATTGCAGCGACCACTCATGAATCAACTAATCAAACTAAAACAAAAATAAGACCTACTGGAATAAATTTAAACCAAAACATGAAGACTGATAATAGTACCTCCACGAAGATCATTAACAATCATAAAACTTAATTAAACCCTAAACATGGAACTGTTAATACGATTACTAATTAAACTGATTAAACTGATTAATGCTAACTAACAGCAACTACAAGAGATTACTAATCAATTGAAATCCAAACAAAGCTCAAATCGTAAACTAAACTTAGAACAGATACGGAACTCCCAATCAAAATAGAAGTAAATCAGCAAACTTACTGAATCAGAGCATTCGACTGACCATGGGAAAACTCTGACCGGCCATTTGTTTGAATCCTCCGGATTCTTGGCACGTAACATCCCTAATCGGGTGTTTTCAAAAGAACAACATGATTAGGGAAATTACGGTCTAAACCCAAGATTTTCTGAGCTAGGGTTCTGCCAGTCTAAGATCTAAAATTCGAGAAGCTCTGGCAATATTCGTAAGATTTTGGTTAGGGATTAATGATGAGGGAGGTGAGGGACATTTGGTACGAATTTGGGCCAGTTTGGTGAGTTTGCGACTTGGCCGGAAACTTCGATGGAATATTCGACGAGATTGGCTATGATTCGAGGGACTGAGGGCATGGTTGACAGGGAAGACGAGGGGAGTCAGTGGTGTATTTTTGGTGGTCATCGAGGCATCGCCGCCGGTTTTCCGGCGGCGGCGGACGGCGGAGGGATGGTGGGCTAGGGCGGAGGAGGGTGGCCGGCATCGGCGTTACAGGGGACGGGTTGGTACGAGGAAGAGGAGTTGTGTTTTGATTTTTTCTGTATAATTCGGACAGTTTTATTTCATTCTGAGAGTCAATCGTGGCCATTGGATTTGGGGAGATGGATGGTCGTGATAAACGACGTCAAAACGACGTCGTTTTGAGCATGAGCCAATGGACGGGCAGGGGTAAACTGGGCCTGGGGTTTGGGAATTTCGTTTGGGCTGACTGATTGTGGCCCAAATTTGGTCTCAATTAAGACCATCTTTTTTAATTCTTTTTCCCTTTTTTCCTTTATCTATTTT